>NC_134357.1:523752357-523959857 GCF_048569485.1 Anomaloglossus baeobatrachus
TTACCTTGGTTACGAGTGTACGCAGCTCTCAGGTGGGGGAGAGAGAGAGAGGCAGAGAGGGAGGGGCAGAGAGGGAGGGGGAGAGAGGGAGGGGGAGAGAGAGACTGATCACGCAAGGCTGGATCCTGTGGATGCTCAGTAGAGCAAGCAGGATCCTGTCTATCAGCATGCCAGCGTTCACATGCGTTTGCATGCAGTATAGTCAGGATCCACCAATTTGCAGTATTTGGACGCAGCTTAAAAACGCTACAAGTAGCGTTTTTGAAAAAAGTTAAAAAACTGCAAGTTGCTGGATCCTCACTATAACGCACGCAAACGCATGTGAACGCATGTTGACGCGAGTCCATTGCAAATGCATTGAAATGAAAACGCATTTGCACTGGATCCGTGTTTGCGTTAAAAAAACCGTTCAGGACGCATGTTAAAAAAACGTAGTGTGAAAGCAGCCTAATACTGGTGGATAAAACAAGACTGCGCACAAGACCTTCACAGTCGTCTACACATCATAGGAAGATTTCATGACACCTTCTCTCCATCTACCTGATGGTCCAGAGGAACATTGGGATTTTCTTGTTTACAGTCCTGTGGGAGAAGAGGACGGGGACATCTCTCTGGTGTTGTCCTTTCACTGGATAGAACTGGAGGAAACACATACAGGGACTGAATTCATTCCTTACATGCAGATAATTATAGGCCGTGTGTATTTACTCCTATTACCTGGTGATGTGAGGGGCTGGGGAACCTCCATCATGACGTCCTTGTATAGATCTTTGTGTTCTTCTAAATACTCCCACTCCTCCATGGAGAAATAGACAGTTGTATCCTGACACCTTAAAGGAAACTGACACATACCAATGATACCATCATCCCCTGATCCCTCCATATTGTTACTGTATAATGTCCCAGCATTGCCAGCAGTGTCACCTCTCCAGTCAGCAGCTCAATCATCTTGTAGGTGAGTTCTAGGATCTTCTGGTCATTGATGTCCTCATGAATCAGGGGGCAAGGTGGCGGCCCCATGATTGGGCTCAGAGGTCTTCCCCGTCCCTCAGACACAGGGTCCTGACAGCCCTCAGTAGAGGTCTTCTTCACTACTGTGTAATCCTGGTTATGGAGAGACACATTAATAAATCTCACTACAGACATTTCCAGAGTCCTCACCTCTCCAGTTCTGTCCATCTGTTATTCCCATAGATAAGAATGATGTAATGTGACATCATCAGAATCTCTCACCTTTCCAGTAAGCCGGAAGAGGATCTCTAGGGTGAGGTGTATTAACCTTTCCACCATCCTGTCCCTGTCTTTATCCATCCTTCATAGGTAAATAAGAACAATTCATTTACATAGAAGATCTCCACTAAGAGGATCCGATATTCTAGGGACCTAAATGGAGAGAATATGAGCCGATGTAACATTATAAAGAATCCCATGTGAGAATAAAATATCTGGAGATAAGGGGAGACATATGAGAGCGATATAGACTGGAATATGAAGTTATGTAATTTGGTTCAGCATGTTGTATATTTGGGGCTTGACAGATTTCCCAAGTACACAGAATCTGTATCACAATAGTTAAAAATTGAATTTAGACAGTCTTGCAGATTTTGACAATATTTGAAACTCATAGTGCAAAAGTCAATGGACTGACGGTCGTGCACACGATCAGTGTCATAGACGCAACGTGTTTTTGCTGCGTCCAAAAGCTGCGTTGTACAGTACAAGCACAGTGGATGGGATTTATAGAAGTCTATTTCAACCAAACCAACTACCCCTTATCTTGTATAAAAGTATACATTTTATTCAAACCACATAATTAACAAAGTGCAGGTTAAAAGGCAATCTATTAGTGCATAATATATAGTCAGGGGAGGGTCCTTGGGCACCTTCCCTGTCCTTTCCCTTCCTATCAGTGGGGGTCGGCACCCTTGTGTGATACGCCGTGGTGCCCCCACTCAACGTTGATTGATCCTAGATGGCCCTTTACTATACTCGTTTCGTGCCGCTAACCTTAATGAGGGGCCTTACAAAAAAGTATAGTGATTCACACTTATACCACTCATTATACGAATATATTGGTATCAGTTAGGCCAATAATATCCCCTTGTTATGTTTGAGGCACTCACCAACTACAGCCACATAGGCAGAAGCCCTCATTTGACACACAGCAATTATGACCATGACTAAGATCTCCACATTGGAGGAATGACTATACCCTGTGGGTGGACACAAGCAGGCATCATTCCATTACTGCGTGACAGGCAGATATCTGACAGTTTGCCACTAAATGCCTACTGCTAATAATTGAGGACTCCTTATTGAAGGATGGATTTTACTCCCTGACACTTTAAATATAATTCTACCATATAAATGATCCCAAATATATGAACAGCCCCTGAGGAACCTCCGTTTGATTGAAAGTCCTGGAGGGGAAACGCGTTGGGCAGAGAACCGCCGAGAGCGGTGAAGGACGGGCTACTAAGCTGTTTCTTTGATGAATACGGGCATAAGAAAAATGATTGTACCCTATGGTTACCCTTGAGCAATACTATACCCCAGATGTAAAACAAAATTATAAAAACATAACAAGGGGATATTATTGGCCTAACTGATACCAATATATTCGTATAATGAGTGGTATGAGTGTGAATCACTATACTTTTTTGTAAGGCCCCTCATTAAGGCTAGCGGCACGAAACAGAGTATAGTAAAGGGCCATCTAGGATCAATCAACGTTGAGTGGGGGCACCACGGCGTATCACACAAGGGTGCCGACCCCCACTGATAGGAAGGGAAAGGACAGGGAAGGTGCCAAAGGACCCTCCCCTGACTATATATTATGCACTAATAGATTGCCTTTTAACCTGCACTTTGTTAATTATGTGGTTTGAATAAAATTTATACTTTTATACAAGATAAGGGGTAGTTGGTTTGGTTGAAATAGTTGATTCTACCCCTACCGAAAAGAACAAAATCTTTCTGAGGGTTGTAAGTGGATTTATAGAAGTCCCATGCCCACTGTGATTTTTAATGCTGCGTAAACTGACCTGCAGAGCGGGTTTCCTAGCAGCAACGTGTCAATTTATTCTTGTGAAGACACTAGTGCTCTGAGTGGTAGAACACAGCAAAAATACGCTGTTTCAGTGACCCCGATTTGATTTTGTGCATGAACAGCGCGTTCTGCGGCACAAAACACTAATATCTCCGGCAGAGGAAACCCGCTGAGTCCAGAACACTGGCACTCCTGATCGTGTACACGTACCCTTATACAACCAATAGATATTGGTGGTAGTGAATCGTTACATATGTATCTCACCACTACATGAGATTACGATAACGTTCTAGGAGAGACTTGTTCCTGTAATCTCAACTGCTGCCAGGGCTGTGGAGTCGGTAAGCCAAACCTCCGACTTCGACCCCTCAATTTCCCTGATTTAAACCTTGACTCCACAACTCCCTCATACATGACTCATGTTGCTGATAAATTTACTGTAGTAAAATGGTAACATCACTAATATCATGTAGCTGAGATGCAGCACAGATTCACCTCAACTAAAAGCCTAGATTCCTTGATCAAGACTAGAACATTTCATAACTTTCCCAAATTCTAAAAATATTCATCACATACTGTATTGAACTGCTGTACCCAATTTATTATATACAGTTGAAACCAGAAGTTTACATACACTAAGAAGACACATCTGCATTTTTTTCTTAATACCTGACATGAAATCAGAATAATAAATCTTTCTCTTTTTAGGGCAATTAGGAACGAGAGAGAGAGAGAAAGAGAGAGAGAGAGAGAAAGAGAAACAGAGAAATCACATGGTCATCAGTATTCAGTTCCTTTGCTCGGTATTGAGTAGAAGCACCCTTTTGAGCTAGTATAGCTATAAGTCTTTTTGGGAATGATGCAACAAGTTTTTAACACATGGATTTGGTGGATCCTCTGCCATTCTTCTTTGCAGATCCTCTCCAGTTCGCTCAGGCTGGATGGTGAATGTTGGTGGACAGCCATTTTCAGGTCTCTCCAGAGATGCTCAATTGGGTTTAGGTCAGGGCTCTGGCTGGGCCAGTCAAGAATGGTCACAGAGTTGTTCTGAAGCCACTCCTTTGTTATTTTAGCTGTGTGCTTAGGGTCATTGTCTTGTTGGAAGGTGAACCTTCGGCCAAATCTAAGGTCCAGAGCACTCTGGAAGAGGTTTTCTTCCATCTCTGTACTTGGCTGCATTCATCTTTCCTTCAATTGCAACCAGTTGTTCTGTCCCTGCAGCTGAAAAACACCCCCACAGCATGATGCTGCCACCACCAAGTTTCACTGTTGGGATTGTATTGGGCAGGTGATGAGCAGTGCCTGGTTTTCTCCATACATACCGCTTAGAATTATCAGCCAAAAAGTTCTATCTTCATCTCATCAGACCAGAGAATCTTATTTCTCATAGTCTGGGAGTCCTTCACGTGTTTTTTGGCAAACTCTATGCGGGCTTTCATATGTCTTGCACTGAGGATAGGCCTCCGTCGGGCCACTCTGCCATAAAGGCCAGACTGGTGGAGGGCTGCAGTAATAGTTAACTTTGTGGAACTTTCTCCCGTTTTCTTACTGCATCTCTGCAGCTCAGCCACAGTGATCTTGGGGTTCTTTTTTACCTCTCTCACCAAGGCTCTTCTACCGCGATTGCTCAATTTGACTAGATGGCCAGGTCTAGGAAGAGATCTGATGATCCCAAACTTCTTCTATTTAAGGATTATGGAGGCCACTGTGCTATTAGAAACCTTGAGTACTGCGGAAATTCTTTTGAAACCTTGGCCATATCTGTGCCTTGCCATAATTCTGCCTCTGAGCTGCTTGGGAAGTTTCTTTGACCTCATGATTATCATTTGGTCTGACATGCAATGTGAGGTCTTATATAGACAGATGTGTGCCTTTCCAAATCAAGTTCTAACAGTTTAATTAAACACAGCTGGACTCCAATGAAGGAATAGAACCATCTCAAGGAGGATCACAAGCAAATGGACAGCTTGTGACTTAAATATGAGTATCTGAGCAAAGGGTCTGAATACTCATGACCATGCGATATTTCAGTTTTTCTTGTTTAATAAATTTGCAAACATTTCTACATTTGTTTTTTTTTATGGGGTGCATAGTATCGATTAATGAGAAAAAAATGAACTTTTTTGAATTCACCAAATGCTGCAAAGAAACAAAGAGTGAAAAATTTAAAGGGGTCTGAATACTTTACGTGCCCACTCTACATATACTAAAGGCTACTTTACACACTGCGATATCGGTCCCGATATCGCCAGCATGCGTACCCGCCCCCATCTGTTGCGCGACACGGGCAAATAGCTGCCCGTGCCGCACAACATCGCCCAGAGCCGTCACACATACTTACCTGTCCGGCGACGTCGCTGTGACCGGCGAACCGCCTCCTTTCTAAGGGGGCGGTCCGTGCGGCGTCACAGCGACGTCACTGAGGCGTCACTGAACCGCCGCCCAATAGCAGCGGAGGGGCGGAAATGAGCGGGACGTAACATCCCGCCCAGCTCCTTCCTTCTGCATAGTAGCCGGGAGGCAGGTAAGGGGAGCTTCCTCGTTCCTGCGGCGTCACACGCAGCGATGTGTGCTGCCGCAGGAACGAGGAACAACTTCGTTACTGCTGCAGTAACGATTTTTAAGAATGGACCCCCGTGTCACCGATGAGCGATTTTGCACGTTTTTTTTTCAACGATGCAAAATCGCTTATTGGTGTCACACGCAACGGCATCGCTAATGCGGCTGGATGTGCGTCACAAATTCCGTGACCCCAACGACTCCGCATTAGCGATGTCGCAGCGTGTAAAGCCCCCTTAAGTGTGCTATGCGTTTAAACAATATGGGACAGTCTATATGATGATGTCATGTCTTTGGAAGCTTCTGATAGGTTTATTGGCAACATCTGAGTGAATTAGAGACACACCTGTGGATGTATTTTAATGCACACCTGAAACACACTGTTTCTTTGTGTAGCATCATAGTAAAGTTTAAATAAATCAGCCAAGATCTCAGGAATAGAATTCATACAGTTTAATAAAAGTCATACAGTTTAAGGACAATGGTACCAAATACTAATGAAATGTGTGTAAACTTTGCAAGAAGTAATAAAAATGTCTTAGGCTGTGTGCGCACTTTGCTTTTTTTACCTGCTTTTTCAATTGCAGCGTTTTAATGCCAAAATGCATGCGTTCTGCTTTTCAAGCAAAGTCTACGGGAATTTGGGATTTCTTGTGCGCACTATGCTATTCAAAACGCTGCGTTTTTGTGGCAGAAATTTGGGCAAAAACTCTGCTTTTAGGCTATGTGCGCACTTTGCGTCGAGGTACTTTCAGTTCAAAAAGCAAATGGCAAAAACAATTGACATGTTGCTTCTTTAAAAAGCAGAGTTTTTGCCCAAATTTCTGCCACAAAAACGCCGCGTTTTGAACAGCATAGTGCGCAGTCCATTTTATATCGACTCCACCAAAATGGACATTTACTCCACAGCTCTGACTTCTGCGGTCATTTTCAGCATGTTCAAGAATGATGCTTGCTCTCCTATGCATCCAAAAACTATGCATACACCATTCAAAGAAGATCATCCAGCTAACCATTGCTTGCAAGTTCTGTGATCGAGAGCATGTTAAGCGTATCTGGCACAAATCAAATGGGAGAGAGTACGAGTAGGTAGTCCATCTTCACACAGAAACAAATCTTTTATTAGGTGTACATACAGACTAGTAAAAGGAAACCTCTTTGCATTTCTGGTGCTTAGAACACCCTTAGGCTATGTGCGCACTAGAAAAGTGATTTTTCTCAAGAAAATTTCTTGAGAAACTTCTGGGAGTTGAAGATTACCGCACATGCGGTAAAAAAACGCACCAAAACCGCGGGAAAAACGCATGCGGTTTTGCAGCGGTTTTTCCGCAGGTTGGTCCCTGTGGTTTTTTTATGCTGTACCTGCAATAAATAATATAGATAATAGATAGATAATCGATAGACAGACAGATAATGGATAGAGGGAAAGATGGATAGATGAATAGATGAGAAAGACCTATATAAGGTCCCACCTCCCTGCATTTTCTAAGCTGGCACCCTTTAGTGACTTTCATGTGGCACTAAAGGGTGCCTAGCCTTGTATTTAGCCATAAAATAAATAAATAATAAAAAAAAACAAACCACGTGAGCTCCCCCCAATTTTTGTAGCCAGCTAGGGTAAAGCAGACGGCTGCAGCCTGCAAACCACAGCTGGCAGCTTCACCTTGGCTGGTAATCCAAAACAGAGGGCACCCCACGCTGTTATTTTACATTAAATAAATAATTTAAAACAAAAAACATGGGATCCCCCCCAAATTGGATCACCAGCCAAGGTAAAGCTGACAGCTGTGGTCTGGCATTCTCAGACTAGGGAGGTTCACTGTTATTGGACACTCCCCAGCCTAAAAATAGCAGGCCGCAGAAGTGGCGCATCCATTAGACGTGCCAATCCTGGCGCTTTGCCCTGGTGCGTTGGCAAACGAGGTAATATATGGGGTTGATGCCAGATGTGTAATGTCACCTGGCATCAAGCCCTGGGGTTCGTGATGTCACGCGTCTATCAGATACCTGACATCACCAACCCAGTCAGTAAGAAATAAAAAATAGACAACAAAAAAAGTTTTATTTGAAAAAACCCTGCCCAAAACATTCCCTCTTTCACCAATTTATTGAAAAGAACAATCAACTCCACGTCCGGCGTAATCCAATAAGGGGGGAGGGGTCCCACGGCGATCCATACCATAGTCACTGTCCCAGTCAATTAAGAACAGAATGTTCCCCATTGGCTGGGAGAGCAATGCAGTGACCTGAGCTAACATCAATAGCAGGGGATGACGAGCGCTGCTGTCAGGAGGATAGATGAGATCATTACCTGCTGTGATCATCTCCTGTACTGCTGACGTCAGCGCTGTCACTGACTTCTATGCCCGCCTCGTTGTCAGCAGTATCGCGAGAGCCCGTGATGTCACCGCTAGTGACAGTCTCGGGCCGCTCGCGAGACGGGCATAGACAGCAGTGACCGCGGTGACGTCAGGAGGCAGGAGATCATCACAGCAGGTAATGATCTCATCTCACCTCCTGACATCCCCGCGGCTGCACGCACTGCTGTGTGTCAGTGTCTGCCAGCACTGCAGCGTGACAAGCTGCTGACACTGCGGGCAGACACTGACACTGCAGTGCAGGCAGTGGCGAGGCCGGAGCGGGACTCAGACTGCACGGGCACCTGGAGGTCACACAGAAGTGCTTCTGTGCGGCATCCAGGGAGTGTCACGTGTGTGTTTACTCTGCTCCGCTTCCTTTTCCTGGCGTAATGACATCACTTCCTGCAAAACCGCAGGCAGCGATGAGCATTACCGCAGGTAAATCGCGGCTATACCGGGGGTATACCGCACATCATTTGCTACCTGCGGTATACCCCCGGTATTTCGCGATTACATTACAGTGAATGGAGTGAAATACTGGGTGTATACCGCAGGTACCTGCGGAAAAGAAGTGACATGCACATTTTCTCAAGAAATTTTCTCAAGAAAATATTCAGAAAGAATTTTCTTGAGAAAAAAACGCAGTGTGAGCACAGCTATTTTTTTTCCCCATAGGTTTTGCTGGGAAATGTCTGCAGAAAGATTTCAAACATTTCTCAAGAAATTTCCGCAGCAAAACCGCGGGTAAATCCGCGGGTAAAAACGGCTAGTGCGCCCAGGGCCTAAGGCCCTGTGCGCACTTACCGTTTTTTCCTGTGGATTTGCGGCATGTTTCACTGCAAAAAATGTTCATAACATCTCTGCAGTGATTCACCAGCAAAACCTATGGGAAAAAAAAATGCTGTGCACACTATGCGGAATTTGACAGCTGCATGTTTTGCTGCGGGATTCCCGCAGCAAAAACAATTGTATGTCACTTCTTTTCCGCAGGTCCCTGCGGGTTTTCACTCTATTGACTGCAATGTTATCGTGAAATCCCACAGGGAAGTGATGTCATTACAGGAAGAGGAAGCGGAGCAGAGACACACACAGATCACACTCACACACAGACACACACACACACACACATCACTCACACACAGGCATGTAGACTACACATACAAATCAAACGGAAATATAGGGAAAAAACCATGTGGGCTCCGCCGTATTTTTACCTTCCAGCCGAGGTAAGCACACAGCGGCGGCCCGGTATTCTCAGGCTGGGGAGGACGGGGGGCAGGGTTAATGTCCCCCCTCCTTCCGCAGCCGAGAATATCAGCCGCAGCTGCCCCGGGACTGTCGCATGCATTATGCGACAGTCCCGGAGTGTCCCCGGCTCTTCCAGATGCCGTCATGCGATGGCTATCCTATGTAACGTTGCGCCCTGCAACGTGGGGGTTCCACTCGCTTGCAGCGGTGTGAGGTAGCTTCAGCAATACACATACACAGTCTCTCATAGAAATTCCGGCAGTTTATTTAAAAACACTCAGCATAAACTGCCCTCAAACATAAACAATAAGTCCATACTGGAAGTTTTAGCAACTTCCCCTCTCTCTGGCTCCTACCAGCGTACAACTCTAGCCAAGGTTCCTTCCAGCAGCCAGGGCCCTCTGCAGACCCCTGTCTGTCTCTCCTCCTGGAGAGATTCGGCCCTACAGCCCTGGCCTGGCTTGGCTGCACTCACCTCAGACTCAATATCAGAGCCTTGTGTTCAGCCTCCACACAGGCTGATACACCCAGAGCTCCTGGCTCTGCTCTCACTTGTTTCCAGTCCACACACTGGACATCTGGAGCTAGTCTCTATCTAGACTGCCCTAGACACACTCCACCTAGGTTCAGAGACAGGATTGCTTTAACCCCTGGAGCCACACCCACAGGTGGTAAGAAGTGTGTAATCAGCATCACACACCCTTCCATGGCTCTGCATGGAATGTAATCCTGTGAAACCACAGGTCCCAGCCAACTTCACATTGCAGAGCACCCATGCTTCTGCAAAACATACCGGCCCCTTGTAACACAGCCGGCTGATACATCACACCAGGTAATAACGATTTAATGGCAGCGCATCGCTGCCACTAAGTTTAGGCTTGATCATGGCAGCGTCTATGAGACAGCTGACATGATCAACCCGTAAGTAAAGTGAATAAACACACACACCGAAAAATCCTTTATTTTAAATAAAACACAAAAAAAGCCTCCTCTTTCACCAGTTTATTAACCCCCCCAACACACTGCTCCGGCGTAATCCACAGCTCTGGCGTAATCCACGTCTTGAGCTGCTTGCATCCAGAAGCGAGTGACACGCTGCTGAATGCAGCCTCGCAGCGAGACAGCAGAGCTAACCACAGGGCATTTCCCACGGCCGGTAATGTGAACTCACTACCGCCGGGAGAAATGCAGCGTGTGCTCACAGGGACTCTATCTATCTATCCCTCTGTCTATCTATCTATTCTTCTGTCTATTTATCTATCTACTCTCTATCTCAGAAGGAAATTACCTTTTTTTTTTCTTTTTTCAATGTGCTTTATTGCATGGAATGCATTAAAGCACATGTACTAACCCGCACACGGCAATACCGCGCACAATACCGCGGTAAAAACGGGACAAACCGCATGCAGTTTTTGGGTGCGGTTTGCCGCGGTTTTTTACCACGGGTGCGGTAATCTTTCAGTGCCTGCGGAATTTTCTTGAGAAAATTCCGTTTTCCAGTGCGCACAGGGCTTAAATCAGGATTCAAAAAGGTGTTTTTGAACCAGTTTCCACCCAGTTTCTTGTCGTGTAAGGGCACCTTCAGGCATCACTTATTCCGTATGAACGATAGACATCTTTTTTTTTTACAGATATCACTCGTACCTGTATTTGTCAATTGACACTGACTAAATTATGAAACCTTGATCAAAAATACTTATGAAACTTGTAACTTTTGTTTTGTGAATAATCAATGATGTCTGAGTGAGCTCTCATTCTCTGCAGTGTGACCACTATATTCCTAGAGGAATGAAATAGGTGAATGAATCTGCTTTCTGATGAGCAAAGAATGTTTTGCCTTCACTTGTATATCCATAGTTTAATGCAAGAGAAGAGAATAAGCCAATACTGGTATCTTTCTAGAAACTATCATGGAGTGGCGAAATGTATATATAGCGCCCAGGGAAGGGGGTACTCGGTCCCGAGCAGAATATACCGTTAGGGATGTCATTTTGGTGGCCATTGCCCGGCCCTGGGTCCCTTTTTGTAATGGAGGGATGTATTTACAGGGGAGATAAGAGTTAATGTTCATGTGACGCCACCTGCGGGTTGCGGTTAAGGATGGAGAACCGCCGCTGCTAAATGTGGGTACTCTCAAAGCTGGTGGTGATTGCAGCAATGGTGTTAGGCCCTCCGCAGGTAGGGCCGTGCCTGGGAGATTATAAGGGGGGGCAATAACGGAGACCACACCAGGTTGTCTTTAACAGTCTACTCACTCAGGCCCTTGTATTACTGGTTCAGGTCCCTTGGAGTATAAGTGCCAATGTAGTGACCCAGGTTGCTCTGTCCCCGGCACTCTCTGTTGGTTGGGTCCCCGTAGCGTGGAGCGTTTGGGGCCCCCTTTTGAGGTACAATCTCCTTCTCTGTACGGTGGGAAGTGCGGACCCTGTGGGGAGGTAAGTGCCTGAACCCCAATCCTAGTTTACTGCTGATGCCCCCGGATTATTTGGTTTGGTGAAGTCCGTGAAGGTGTTCTCACCGGGCAGGTATTTATCAAGCCATGTAGAACTGGCGACTGATCTAGGGCCCTGTGCCCCGTGCATGCTCTGGTCCCAGCAGCATCTCCGGTACCCAACCTGGCTACCTCTCTTTTGTGCCCCCGGGTCACCGCTGCACGAACCCAGCTCAGGCACGTCCGCACACCTCTTCTGCGTGCTACCCTCTCTAGACCCTCTACTGACTGCTGACCCCTCCCACCAGGCTGGCTAATCCCAGGGACTCATTCCTTTCCATCGCGACCATCTTCTTACATGGTTAACCCCCTATGCCCGGTGTGGAGTGGAGAACTAGGATTTTGGTTGTGCTTTGGTGGTATCGGCACTAATACTCCAGGTCCCAGGGGATAGGTCCTGCATCCCCTAGAGGATGCAGTTCCCTATAGTGCCCTGAGTGTCTCAGGGGCGCTACATATATACAATCAAATTTATGGAGTATAAAAAAGATGTTTGCATGTCATGATACCAGTATGTAGAATAAGCAACATAGTACTCACATGTCACTCATCTGTGCCGCTACCATTTCACCGCAGCCTGCTGCAGCTGGTCATTGGCAGAAAATTGGCTACAGCAGTCCTGTGAATAACAGGAGACCAGATGTGGACTCAACAGTGGGTGCAAAGGAGGGGATCTGTGTAGGCAAGTGTTTTGGTTCTGGTAGGCAAGTGTTTTGGTTTTTTTTTAATCATTTAATGTAGGGTAAAACCTCTGTCCAAGACCTGTAGTGGTTTAATCCCTTCCTGACCAATGACGTATATTTACATCATAGGCAGGGTCTCTGCCTTTGATGCGGGCTGACATCGCTGAGTCGGCATCTTTCCCTGCACATAATGGCTGATTTAGCCATAAAACGACTAACAGCCACTGGTGGATCTGAGACCCATGCGCGGCTGTGAACATTTAAATGCTGCTGTCAATCAATGACAGTAGTATATGACAGGCGCTGACAGGAAGTGCATCATTGACCCATCATTGATCTTCAGTAGCATTTTGCTGGCATGGACGTATGAGAGTAATAGTCTGATAGTTTCCACAGTCGTTAGCATCTCCCTTCTTCGGAATGAATCATGAATCTTTAACTAGGAGGTTCAGGACGAGCAGAAGAGAAAACATCATGGGCGCAGCTCATTCTAAGTCTTTTGCTTCATGATTCTTGAACCAGGAGGCTCAGGATGAGCAGAGGAGGAAACATCGCGGGCGCAGCTCACCATGAGCCTCCTGCTTCATGAACTAGGAGGCTCTGGATGAGCAGAGGAGGAAACATTGTGGGCACAGAGATCTGCTCATCCCTCTCCCCCCCAACCCCTCATCTGGAGGTCTTACCCCCAGACCCCGCTTCTATGATAAACAACTCCATGAACACGTGGACTTAAAAAAAAAAGGATGTTTATTCTAAACCGGGCTGCACTTTGGACACGCCCCCCCCCCCATCACGTGACAAATTACCTAGGAGGAGTCTGTACTTTCTAGCATCTACCTTTATTTTTAGTATACGATCTAGACCAGACCTGGGCAAGGGGCGGCCCGTGGGCCACAACCGGCCGGCTACTCTCTGTGACCGGCCCGCCTGGCTCAGGGCGTCCTTGCTGGCCGATCAGGGATGAGGGCAATCTGACCTGTTGTCTGGAGCTCCAGGCTCCGGGAGGCCCGTGGTCAGATTGCCCTCATCACACGCTGCTAGCCGGGCAGGGAACAGAGGACAGATCCTGCAGAGCCACACAGTGTAGGCAGCGGAACGCAGGAATCTGTCCTCTTTTCCCTGCCCGGCACCTTTCTCTGTGACACACACGTGCGCCCTGATGTCATCAGTACGGCGCGCGTGTGTCATTTCAAAAGTTCCCGCCCGGCAGGAGAAGAAGCTGCAGCAGCCGGGGCCGGTACGGAGAGAAGCAGCGGCGGGGGCCCGTACAAGAGAAGAAGCAGATGAGCGGGGACCTGTATGGAGGTGCCTGAGGAGGGAGAGGTGAGTGGTGATTAGTAACCTGAGGGGACAATGGGGGGAGGGAGGGGGGGTAACTGGTGACTAGTATTTGGAGTGTTGTGATGTAGTATATGGGAATGTAGTTTTACAGGTGTAGTATGTAGGGGTCTAGTGATGTATATGGGAATGTAGTGATGTATATTACAGGTGTACTATATAGGAATGTAGTGATGTATGTTACAGGTGCAGTATATATGAGTGTAGTGATGTATATTACAGGTGCAGTATATATGAGTGTAGTGATGTATATTACAGGTGCAGTATATAGGAGTGTAGTGATGTAGTATATGGGGATTGTTTGTGTATATATCTATATAGTGTGTGTGTGTGTGTGTATACGTATGTATATATATTATATAAAATATACGTACACAGTATATATATGTGTGTATGTATGTGTGTATATAATGTGTGTGTGTGTGTGTGTGTGTGTGTGTGTGTGTGTGTGTGTGTATTTATACTATATGCAGCTTTGTCAAGGGGAGACCAGATACAATTTCTTGCACAGGGGCCCCAAGCTGTCAGTGTCCGCCCCTGCTGCTGAGAGCAGACACTTGATTGTGGTGCTCCTGGCATTGGCTCCGTGGAGCTCAAACATAACTAGAGCGGGTCTGGTACCTAGAATCAGCGCAGAGAACAGAGAAAAGCCCGTAACTGCGAATGGTACTGGAGTTACATCGGGTACCACGCTCTCCCCCCCCCCGACCCCTGCAGCGGCGTGCCGCCATTACAGGGCCTGATTGCGTTTCTCCTGTACATGTTTGCATACATGTGACAGGTACCGGAGAAAACAACACGAGTCTGTGAAATAAAAAGATTTTCCATATTTACCTGCTTTCTTCGGCTCTGCTGCCTCCCGCTCATGACCCCCGCTCACAGGACCTGGAAGCCGGAGCATCGCGGTGACAGCGCCGGGCACAGCACCGTTGAGGACATCACCGCAGGGACAGGTGAGTATTCTGCAAGCACAGTGACATCCAGGAGGTCATCGGAGTTTCCAATGAACTCTGATGACCCCCTTTGCGACACCCACCCTACAGCTTCACGGGTTCATCAGAGTTCATTGGGAACTGTGACGAGTCCCCGAGGTGCTCCGGCTTCCAGGTTCTACACACACACACACACACACACACACACACACACACACACACAATGCGGTCCCCAGTGCTGTCCCTGCTTACATCTGCTCACTGCAGTGAATATTCAGTGAGTATAATTACCGGCGATAAGGAGCGGGAGGCAGTAGAGCCAGAGACAGCAGCGCTGGAGAGAGGTAAATATAGAGAATATTTTTATTAAAAAGACCCGTGTTTTCTCCGGTACGTGTCACACTGATCACATCAGCGTGCGATCCGCGTGACACCTGTGCTGCCGGAGAAAAAACAGACATGTCTGCGTGTGTGCGTGCAGGGCCACAAGGGGTCACACGGTCCGTAACTTACTGTTTGTTTGTTTGAAGGGATAGTATATATATTATATACAGTATTGGGTAAAACTGAGTTAATTATATTAGTCCGGCCCTCTAAAACCATCCCAATTTCTCATGCGGCCACATGGGAAAATGAATTGCCCACCCCTGATCTAGACGCATGCAGCTCTAGAAGTGAAGGCACGACCTGGAAGCAGCGGCCCGCCATGACACGGAGCTTCGGTGAGTACACCACTTGCGTTCCTGTCCCCCCATGCCTTCCACCAATATTTTTAATCCCCGTGTTCTGGTTACATTAGACTTATATGGGTATCAGATTCCGGACGGGAACCGAATTTTAAAATAAAAATTAGCAGGGACCCGCCAGTCCCTGTTATCTCCGAGTCCATCCATCCCTAGTCCTAAAACCTTGTATTGCATCCATGGAAATTGCCAGGCCTCGGTCACAGCAGAGCTACTCTTTGTGTGAAGTATTGAAGAAACATTTGGTTTTTCCATTCCATCAAACAAGCAACAACTGATCGAGACAGATGGCAGTATTATATATATATATACACATTTTAACATATTTCATCTGCCCGCTCAATATGTCTATGGGGTTATTTGCATAGTTTAGCAGAAACCTAGGGGACATAGAGATGCAAAATGCTTTTGTAGCTACTATGGAATAAAATACCCTCTTCATTCCCCCATAGAGGGGTGGTGGCACTGCCTAGGCTTAAGGCCCCTTTACACACTGCAACATCGCTAGCGATATCGCTGTAACGTCACCGGTTTTCTGACGTAATAGCGACCTCCCCAGCGACATTGCAGTGTGACACACATCAGCGACCTGGCCCCCGCTGTGAGGTCGCTGAGCGCTACAAGTCGTTCAGGACCATTCTTTGGTCCTTTTTTCCCAATGCGCAGCATGTATCGGTGTGTTTGACACCGTTACAACGACATCGTTAGCGACCCAGCCCATAGACGTGCTAGCGTTCCCTTTCCAGCGAGGTCGTTCTGCAGGTCCGTATCGCTGCTGCGTCGTTGGCCAGATCTGCCTGTTTGACAGCTCACCAGAGACTGTTAGAGACATTCCGGTGATCCCGGCCAGGTCCAGATCACTGGTGGGATCGCTAGAAAATCTCAGTAAAGGGGCCTTTAGAGACCCCAGGCAGTGGGACACCTTATTTTTGCATGTCTGATTATAAAATTTGCATCATCCACCAGAGAAGGAAAAAAAGTAAACAGGGGTCCAATAAACCACTCTAGAAACAATGACAGAGCTCACCCACTGGGGAGACAAGTCTCCAACACTATCTGTGCACATATGTGCTAAGCTTCCATTGTCTGCCATTCCCCCCTAATCAAAAAACCAAGCCATTGTTTCATAAGAACCATTGATCCTATCCTATAGGTAAACGTTAGCAATGTGTATGTATAACAAAATTGCTGCTTCCCCCCCTACAGAACAATGGACACAAGGTGTTATTCTAAAATCTACTACAATGGGCTCCTATATGAGACAAAATGTCATCAGGCCTCAAAAACAAATTTACAGCAACAAGAATATATATTTATTTATATGAAAATGAAGCAAAGACACATCCTAAGGCCCCCTTCACACGTCCGTGAAAAACACGCACGTGTGTTACGGGCCGTTTTTCGGGTCCGTGTCCCGTTTTTGTGTCCGTTTTTATGGTCCGTGTGGCATCTGTGTGAATTGCGTATGCTAGCCGTGTTTGTGTGTAGAACGTCCGTGTGTGCGTGTGGAATTAACGTGTATGTGTACGTGTAATGTCCGTGTGGAATGTCCGTGTGTGTGATGCACAATGTCGTTTATAAATGTCGGCTGACAGCAGACAGAGTTGCGCGATGAGAATGAACTCGGGTGAACCTCACCCGACTTCATCCTCATACCGCGGCTCTGTCTGTGTCGAGTACTGATTAGCGGTCACCTGTGAAGGATTCACCGGTGACCGCTAATCCCCCGAGTGACTGAAGTTTCCCCCCTCTCTCATACTCACCGTTCCTCGATCCCCGGCGCTGCACGGCATTCACACTGCTGCGGCGGCTTTTACTATTTTGAAAAAGCTGGCCGCTCATTAAACAATCTCCTATTCCCTGCTTTCCCCGCCGCGCCTATGATTGGTTGCAGTGAGACACGCCCCCACACTGAGTGACAGGTGCCTCACTGCACCCAATCACAGCAGCCGGTGGGCGTGTCTATACTGTGCAGTAAAATAAATAATTAAAAAAAAACGGCGTGCGGTCCCCCCCCAATTTTAATGCCAGCCAGATAAAGCCATACGGCTGAAGGCTGGTATTCTCAGGATGGGGAGCTCCACGTTATGGGGAGCCCCCCATTCTAACAATATCAGTCAGCAGCCGCCCAGAATTGCCGCATACATTAGATGCGACAGTTCTGGGACTGTACCCGGCTCTTCCCGATTTGCCCTAGTGCTTTGGCAAATCGGGGTAATAAGGAGTTATTGGCAGCCATAGCTGCCACTAAATCCTAGATTAATCATGTCAGGCGTCTCCCCGAGATTCCTTTCATGATTAATCTGTAAATTACAGTAAATAAACACACACACCATAAAAAATCCTTTATTAGAAATAAAAAACACACACATATACCCTGGTTCAACAATTTAATCAGCCCGAAAAAGCCCTCCATGTCCGGCGTCATCCAGGATGGTCCAGCGTCGCATCCAGCTCTGCTGCATGGAGGTGACAGGAGCTGCAGAAGACACCGCCGCTCCCGACAGCTCCACGCGGCAAATGAAGACAGCCGCGCGATCAGCTGAGCTGTCACTGAGGTTACCCGCTGTTACTGGATCCAGTGACAGCGGGTAACCTCAGTGACAGCTCAGCTGATCGCGCTTCTCACCTCAGTTGCTGCGTGGAGGTGACCGGAGCGGCGGTGTCTTGTGCAGCTCCTGTCACCTCCATGCAGCAGAGCTGGATGCGACGCTGGACCATCCTGGATGACGCCGGACATGGAGGGCTTTTTCGGGCTGATTAAATTGTTGAACCAGGGTATATGTGTGTGTTTTTTATTTCTAATAAAGGATTGTTCGGGTGTGTGTGTTTATTTACTGTAATTTACAGATTAATCATGAAAGGAATCTTGGGGAGACGCCTGACATGATTAATCTAGGATTTAGTGGCAGCTATGGGCTGCCATTAACTCCTTATTACCCCAATTTGCCAAAGCACCAGGGCAAATCGGGAAGAGCCGGGTACAGCCCCAGAACTGTCGCATATAATGTATGCGGCAATTCTGGGCGGCTGCTGACTGATATTGTTAGGCTGGGGGGCTCCCCATAACGTGGAGCTCCCCATCCTGAGAATACCAGCCTTCAGCCGTATGGCTTTATCTGGCTGGCATTAAAATTGGGGGGGACCGCACGCCGTTTTTTTTTAATTATTTATTTATTTTACTGCACAGTATAGACACGCCCACCGGCTGCTGTGATTGGGTGCAGTGAGGCACCTGTCACTCAGTGTGGGGGCGTGTCTCACTGCAACCAATCATAGGTGCCGGTGGGCGGGGAAAGCAGGGAATAGGAGATTGTTTAATGAGCGGCCGGCTTTTTCAAAATAGTAAAAGCCGCCGCAGCAGTGTGAATGCCGTGCAGAGCCGGGCCGGTGATCGGGGAACGGTAAGTATGAGAGAGGGGGGGAAACTGACCGACAGACTGTGAGAGAGGGACAGACAGACAGAGAGACCGACCGGCGGACTCAGGGAGATTGACCGACATACACAGAAATAGAAAGAATGGCCGACATCACTAGAAATAAAAACACCAAACGGACACGGACTATAGGTAGATGCATACGTGTTTACTAACGTGTGTGCACATACCCATAGACTTTCATTGTGTCCACGTGTGCGTGCTCCGTGCAGATAACGGACATGCATCCGTGCAAAACGCAAACACATACGGATCACGGACACGCACACACGGACATAATGAAATAACGCACGTGTGACCACAATCATAGATTAACATTGGTGCACGTTTGGCCGTGTCTCCGGTATATACGGAAACGGAACAAACACGCATGTGTATCACGGACGTGTGAAGGGGGCCTAAAGCAAAGGATATATACATCTGGAGAAAGAACCAGGGGATGAAAATACAGTACAGACCAAATATTTGGACACGCCTTCTCATTCAAAGAGTTTTCTTTATTTTCATGACTGAAAATTGTAGATTCACATTGAAGGCATAAAAACTATGAATTAACACATGTGGAGTGAAATACTTAAAACAGTGTGAAACAACTGAAAATATGTCTTATATTCTAGGTTCTTCAAAGTAGCCATCTTTTGCTTTGATTAATGCTTTGCACACTCTTGGCATTCTCTTGATGAGCTTCAAGAGGTAGTGTGTGTGTGTGTGGAATGGCACAATAGGGGACCAGGGTGGGACATTGAACAAGTTGTGGAAGGAATTGTCTGAGCTTGCATTATTTCCTATGGGAAATCTTGCTTTGCCAGACAAGTAACTTGGTTTACAAGCACACTCCCAGAACAGATTATTCTTGTAAACCACGGTTCTACTGTACTAACATACAGTGCCCAAATAATACCAAACTATACCAATACTCAGTGCCTGCATAATGCAAACCAAATAATACCAATGCACAGTGCCCAAATAATACTGATATAGTGTCCATAGATTACCAACAATACAAATACCATAGAATGCCCAAATAATACAGATTTAGTGTCCATATATTACCAACAATACAGATACCATAGAATGCCCAAATAATACCAATGCACAGTGCCCAAATAATACTGATATAGTGTCCATATATTACCAACAATACAGATACCATAGAGTGCCCAAATAATACCAATGCACAGTGCCCAAATAATACTGATATAGTGTCCATATATTACCAATACAGATACCATAGAATGCCCAAATAATACCAATCCACAGTGCCCAAATAATAGTGATATAGTGTCCATATATTACCAACAATACAAATACCATAGAATGCCCAAATAATACCAATGCATAGTGCCCAAATAATACTGATACAGTGTCCATATATTACCAACAATACAGATACCATAGAATGCCCAAATAATACCAATGCATAGTGCCCAAATAATACTGATACAGTGTCCATATATTACCAACAATACAGATACCATAGAATGCCCAAATAATACCAATGCGCAGTGCCCAAATAATACTGATATAGTGTCCATATATCACCAACAATACAGATACCATAAAATGCCCAAATAATACCAATGCATAGTGCCCAAATAATACTGATATAGTGTCCATATATCACCAACAATACAGATACCATAGAATGCCCAAATAATACCAACATACAGTGCCCAAATAATACTGATAGTGTCCATATATCACCAACAATACAGATACCATAGAATGCCCAAATAATACCAACATACAGTGCCCAAATAATACTGATATAGTGTCCATATATTACCAACAACAAATACCTTAGAATGCCCAAATACCAACATACAGTGCCCAAATATTGCAAATCACATAAGACGTAGTGCTCAAATAATACCAACCATAAAATACTAATATACAACACCCAAATAATACCGACATACAGTGCCCAAGTAAATCAGTAGGAGCAATAGTGAAATACGTGAAAAAAGGAGTGTTCTCACCCATTTGATGGTGCGAAAAGCAATACAAGAAGCACGGCAAAGACATGGAGTCATCACTACACACATACAAAGCCATGCACAACCTGTCTCCTCCTTACATCTGTGACCTATTCTCCCGGTACCTACATGCACGCAACCTCAGATCCTCACGATCTCCTTCTCTACTCCTCTCTTATCTCCTCTTCCCACAATCACGTACAAGATTTCTCCTGTGCCTCCCCCATACTCTAGAATGCTCTACCTCAGCACATCAGACTCTCCCCTACCGTGGAAAGCTTCAAGAGGAACCTCAAGACCCATCTCTTCCAACAAGCCTACAACCTACAATAGCCCTCAGTCCAGTAGACCACTGTGCAACCAGCTCTGTCCTCACCTCCTGTACCATCACCCATTCCCTGTAGACTGTGAGCCCTCGCGGGCAGGGTCCTCTCTTCTCCTATATGTCTGTTTTGTACTGTTAATGATTGTTGTACGTATACCCTCTTTCACTTGTAAAGCGCCATGGAATAAATGGCGCTATAATAATAATAATATCCAGTACGGACCCCACACACCCCAGGAGAGGGGGGTCCTCGAAGCCCCTGGACTCATCGCATGTCACATACTGACACTTTCCTTTTCTCCACCACTTCCCCATTTCAGTTTTCTGTCATGAAGCGCGGCTCACACCAGTCACAGGTCATGCCACTACACACTGACATATTACAGCGGCGAGGCGGCACTGTAAGCCCAGACCGACCATACAACTGGAGCCAAAGGCCAAAACTTGTCACTTAATCATTAGAGGAGCAAAAGAAAAAATGGGAATGGAGGGGTTAATGCACCCAGTAATGGGGAATCTCCACATACCTCCACCTGCAGAGCCGCACACTAGAGATATGGGAACGCTAAATCCCAGTGGGCTAAGCTAAGGGACCTCTGCTGACGTCATGCCCATGTGACCAGATAGGAGGTGTGGGGGGGGGAGGCGGAGCCTACATGATTATAGTGGACGAGAGGAAACATCGCCACGCCCACCAACCAAGCCGGTCACGCCCACTAACCTGGAAGGAGCCTGTACATTCTAGGCTCAACCCTGTGCTTACAGGACCTGTGATGATGTCACATGGAGGGGAGGAGTCAGAGGGTCACATGATCAGCTCCTCAGTGTATGCAGGACTCTGCTGTGCTGGGTGTCATGGTGCTGGATGAGGGGAAGGTTATGTGTGGGGTCAGGAGGGGTTTACAGTGTGGATGTAGCAGAGCCGTGTGTGTACGAGGTGTACAGAGCAGAGCCGTGTGTGTACGACATGTACGGAGCAGAGCCGTGTGTGTATGACGTGTACGGAGCAAAATCATGTGTACGACATGTATGAAGCAGAGCTGCGTGTGTATGACATGTACAGAGCAGAGCCGTGTGTGTACGACATGTACGGAACAAAGCCGTGTGTGTATGAGGTGTACGGAGCAGAGCCGTGTGTGTACGACATGTACGGAACAAAGCCGTGTGTGTATGAGGTGTACAGAGCAGAGTCGCGTGTGTACGACATATACGGAGCAGAGCCGCGTGTGTACGACGTGTGCCGAGCAGAGCCGTGTGTACGAAGCAGAGCCGCGTGTGTACAATGTTTACGGAGCAGAACCGCGTGTGTACGACATGTACGAAGCAGAGCCGCGTGTGTATGAGTTGTACGGAGCAGAGCTGCGTGTGTATGAAGTGTACGGAGCAGAGCCCTATGTGTATGAGGTGTACAGAGCAGAGCCGTGTGTGTACGGAGCAGAGCCGCGTGTGTATGAGGTGTACGGAGTGGAGCCGTGTGTGTACAACGTGTAAAGAGCTGAGCCGCGTGTGTACGATGTGTACAGAGCTGAGCTGCGTGTATATGGTGCAGAGCCGTGTGTTTACGACGTGTACAGAGCAGAGCTATGTGTGTACGATTTACATAGCGGAGCCGTGTGTTTATGACTTGTACAGAGTGTAGCCTTGGTTGTATGACATGTACAGGGCAGAACCTAGTGTGCAGAGCCACTCATATACGACTTATGCATAAGCCAGAGCCATGCGTGTGTACAACATGTACGGAGCAGAGCCACATGTATATTGAGCAGAGCTGCATGTTTATGACATCTATGGAGCGGAGCCACCTCTGTATGACGTGTATGGAGTGGAGCCACCTCTGTATGACATCTATGGAGCGGAGCTACCTCTGTATGACATCTATGGAGCGGAGCCACCTCTGTATGACGTGTATGGAGCGGAGCCACCTCTGTATGACGTGTATGGAGCGGAGCCACCTCTGTATGACATCTATGGAGCGGAGCCACCTCTGTATGACGTGTATGGAGCGGAGCCACCTCTGTATGACGTGTATGGAGCGGAGCCACCTCTGTATGACGTCTATGGAGCGGAGCCAGCTTTGTATGACGTCTATGGAGCGGAGCCACCTCTGTATGACGTCTATGGAGTGGAGCCACCTCTGTATGACGTCTATGGAGCGGAGCCACCTCTGTATGACGTGTATGGAGCGGAGCCACCTCTGTATGACGTGTATGGAGCGGAGCCACCTCTGTATGACGTCTATGGAGCGGAGCCACCTCTGTATGACATCTATGGAGCGGAGCCACCTCTGTATGACGTGTATGGAGCGGAGCCACCTCTGTATGACGTCTATGGAGCGGAGCCACCTCTGTATGACGTGTATGGAGTGGAGCCACCTCTGTATGACGTGTATGGAGCGGAGCTACCTCTGTATGACATCTATGGAGCGGAGCCACCTCTGTATGACGTGTATGGAGCGGAGCCACCTCTGTATGATGTCTATGGAGCGGAGCCACCTCTGTATGACGTGTATAGAGTGGAGCCACCTCTGTATGACGTCTATGGAGCGGAGCCACCTCTGTATGACGTCTATGGAGCGGAGCCACCTCTGTATGACGTCTATGGAGCGGAGCCACCTCTGTATGACGTGTATGGAGTGGAGCCACCTCTGTATGACGTGTATGGAGCGGAGCCACCTCTGTATGACGTGTATGGAGCGGAGCCACCTCTGTATGACGTGTATGGAGCGGAGCCACCTCTGTATGATGTCTATGGAGCGGAGCCACCTCTGTATGACGTGTATGGAGTGGAGCCACCTCTGTATGACGTCTATGGAGCGGAGCTACCTCTGTATGACATCTATGGAGCGGAGCCACCTCTGTATGACGTCTATGGAGTGGAGCCACCTCTGTATGACGTCTATGGAGCGGAGCCACCTCTGTATGATGTGTATGGAGCGGAGCCACCTCTGTATGACGTGTATGGAGCAGAGCCACCTCTGTATGACGTCTATGGAGCGGAGCCACCTCTGTATGACGTGTATGGAGCGGAGCAACCTCTGTTTGACGTGTATGGAGCGGAGCAACCTCTGTTTGACGTCTATGGAGCGGAGCCACCTCTGTATGACGTGTATGGAGCGGAGCCACCTCTTTTTGACGTCTATTATGGAGCGGAGCCACCTCTGTATGACGTCTATGGAGCGGAGCCACCTTTGTATGACGTCTATGGAGCGGAGCCACCTCTGTATGACGTGTATGGAGCGGAGCAACCTCTGTATGACGTCTATGGAGCGGAGCCACCTCTGTATGACGTGTATGGAGCGGAGCCACCTTTGTATGACGTGTATGGACCGGAGCCACCTCTGTATGATGTCTATGGAGCGGAGCCACCTCTGTATGACGTCTATGGAGCGGAGCCACCTCTGTATGATGTCTATGGAGCGGAGCCAGCTTTGTATGACGTGTATGGAGCGGAGCCACCTCTGTATGATGTCTATGGAGCGGAGCCACCTCTGTATGACGTCTATGGAGTGGAGCCACCTCTGTATGACGTGTATGGAGCGGAGCCACCTTTGTATGACGTGTATGGAGCGGCCCGGATAGCATACACTCCGAGTACTGCAGGAAGGACCGTCTTGCCCAGACTTATTTCTAATTTACAGAGTCTTTAATAAGTGGGGCTGGACCACAGAACTGGTGCATAGCAAATTTGGTGCAAGTGTATATAAATGGGACAGAATATGAGCCTTGAAATTATAGGTGGGTACGTTTAACCCACTGTTGTAAAAATCCTCGAGGATTTCCGAAGAGATGCCATCTTGGGGTATATCGAGAATAATGAAGAATAACGTCATGACCAAGAATCAGTATGGGTTATGAGGGATCAGCCCTGTCAAAT
Organism: Anomaloglossus baeobatrachus; assembly: GCF_048569485.1. Taxonomy (NCBI): domain Eukaryota; kingdom Metazoa; phylum Chordata; class Amphibia; order Anura; family Aromobatidae; genus Anomaloglossus; species Anomaloglossus baeobatrachus. Next base: position 523,777,372 of record NC_134357.1, read on the forward strand.
TAATCTGATCAACATTTGTGCATAATGTTTAATCTGATGATCTTCTGTGTATAAAGTCTATATGAACTTTCAGAGCCGCTTGAAATATATAGTCATGGTTGAAAGTATTGGCACCCTTGAAATTGTTCCAGAAAATGAAATATTTCTCCCAGAAAATGATTGCAATTACACATGATTTGTTATACACATGTTTATTTCCTTCCTGTGTATTGGAAAAACACAAAAAAAGGCAAATTGGACATAATTTCACACAAAACTACAAAAATGGGCCGGACACAATTGTTGTCACCCTCAACTTAATATTTAGTTGAACACCCTTTGGAACAAATAAGTGCAGTCAATTGCTTCCTATAACTATCAGCAATCTTACACCTCTCACCTGGAATTTTGGGCCATTCTTCTTTTGTAAACTGTTCCAAGTCTCTTATGTTTGAAGGCGCATTCTCCCAACAGCAATTTTAAGATCTCTCCTCAGGTGTTCAATGGGATTTAGATCTGGACTCATTGCTGCCACTTCATAACTCTCCAGCGCTTTGTTTCCATCCTTCTTGAAGTACAGTATGTTTGGGGTCATTGTCTTGCTGAAAAACCTGGCACACATACCCAGCTTTCTGACATTGGGCACTACATTGCGACCCAAAATCCTTTGATAATCTTCAGATTTCATGATGCATTGCATACAGCCAAGGCACCCAGTAGAAAAATAGCCCTAAAATATCTTTGAACTTCCATCATATCTGATTGTAGATACATGTTCTTTTCATTGTAGGCCTCATTCCATTTTCAGTAAAAAGTAAAAGGATATTCTTTACCAAAAAGCTCTATCTTGGGCCCCCTTCACACGCACGTGTCTCTGGTACGTGCTAGGTCAGTGCCCACATGTACCGGAGACACGGGCACACGTAAACCCATTAAAATCAATGGGTTTATGTGCACCCACGTGTTTATCCATTGGCCCGTGCCTTCGTGTGGAGCACACGTGAGCCCTTGTGCTCCACACGGATGCATGTCCGTGTTTATCCAGCAGCACGGGTTTCACTTGACCCGCACATGTACCACACGGAAGTAGTGTTGATGCGGTCCCACGTGACCCGCGCCGGAGAAACACACGAGTCATTTTAAAAATTAAAAAAAACACAAACTCACCTCCACGAGCCCTGCAGTCTCTGCCGCGGCTGTCACATGCATCTGACACCCAGTGAATTTGAACAACGCATCTTCACTGGGGGCCGGAAGCAGCGTCAGCGGGGCATGGCCTGTGCCGGACACTGTCATTCAGCACCACAGACAGCTCCGGAAGAAAAAGGTAAGACGGGGCTTTCTGTTCTCTGTGTGTTATTACGTATAACACACGGAGAACACACGTAGTGCCATAAACATGGCACACGGAGAGGAACACGCACCCTTGACACGTCCGTGAAACACGTGCGTGATTTTCACGGACGTGTGAAGGGGGCCTTGGTCTCATCTGTCCACACAACGCTTTCCCAAAAGGATTTTGGCTTAAGTACATTATGGCAAACTGCAATCTAGATTTTATGTCTCTGTCAGGGGTGGGGACCTTCAGGGACTTCTGCCATGGCATTTCATTTGATTCAAATATTGACGGATAGTTCCTTCTGACACTGATTCACCCTGTGCCTGCAGTACAGCTTGAATTTCTTTGTAACATGATTGGGGCTGCTTATGCACCATCCAAACTATTGTATCGCCAACTTCCCTGCAGTAGGGACATCGACATACCACCACGGCCAGTCTGCGCCCACCTCCACATCTCCATAGTCGTTCACATTTGCTCCTGCTACCTCCTGCTCAAGAGGCATGTGCATATAGCGAGCGCACGCGCCTTCCCTGCTTTTAAAAAGGTGCCATTTTATCCAGGAGTGCCTCTCAGCCTAAGGCATCCTCCCACTAGAGGAGGTGCCTGTTCAACGTGTTCAGTTATTGTCTTCATAGCTATTAAGTTGTCAGATCCCATTTTCCCGCTACCCGCTTCCTGTACCTGTGGCCATTACCTGTCCCTATACTCGCCTTCTCATACATGTCAGTATCTGCCCTCCTGTCTGCATTAGTCGTCCTGCCTGCACTAGAGACTGTACTTGCCTGTTCCTGAGCCCGTCCCTACCCTGGGAGTCATCTCCAATACTTGTTGTCCTGGAGGGGTTATGGCTCAGAGGAAAAGACATGGGTACCGGCATCTGAAGTAAATGCCAGTAGATGGATGCATTCATTCCATGCATCTCATCCAGACAAGCCTGGTCCTGAGGGTCCAGAGGCCCCTTGTAGAAGGTTGGGAGTGCTGTCATGTGTGTGCCCTTCTTCGGAATCTCTGACAAGTTTGTTATCAAAAGGTTACAGCGCCTTATTTTGCACAGGGCTCCAGCTTGTGTTTAAATGTATTTGCTTTCCTTTGGTGCTGTAGCGGTTAACGAGCCTTTCCTATCTGGCTATCCTTGGAAGCCTTAATCTCAGGTGCAGTTCTTTTGTGACCGCTACCCTTTGCTATAAATAGTCAAGTGTCTTAACATCTGATGTCGGTTATAGATTCTCATATCTAATCTGTCCACTTTGGAAGGAATTCTGTACCACGACAAAATTGAGATCAAAACACCAATTTTATTAACATATTACCACAGAGTATGTAATGACAGGACTGGGGCCCCTAAGCTGGCCCTCAGACTTGAGACCCTGCACTGTCCATTATCTCAGAGGTAAGCTTGATGGTGGTAAGGTCTGAGCCCCCAGGGTGCCCCTGACTCCTGTCCGAACCCTTATCCTACTCCCCCCCTCTCCCCCACCCTTGGGGCGGGCCGGAAAACCCAATAACAGAACCCCACAAAATGACATGGACAAGGGAGAACTGAAACTCTTAGACACTGCACTAAAAGCACACAGGAGAGACAATATGTATGCAGGGGAGCAATGAAAAAAGGAATGAAGTAACGCACAACAGAGGAACTTTCACACTACTCAATATTGCAACAACGATCACCAACAAGGTCGGTATTGCTGGAGCTAATGCTGAAGCTATAATCGACACTAAGTACTAAGATCCAGGATCTTATATAGGATGTAGATGACTTTGATTGGCAATTGGCAACCTAAGATCCTAGCAGAGTTCCCCATGTCAGCAGGAGTTAACTCCTGCAAGATTGAGGAACAGAACACATTAAACAGCTGACGCCCAGCCTTGGCTGAACAACTAGGAGACATCAGGATGCCTGTCAGGCTCTGCGGTGTGAACATTGCCTGACACCATCATGACACCTAATGTGTCTGGACCTGAACATCGCATGACACGTAGAGATAAAAATTACATCTAAAATGTGAACAGTCAGCAGGTGTCGCCAAAATCAATAGAAAGCAACAGAAAACATCCTAGTATCACAAAAATTTGTACCGGTACACCTAATATATTACCGTGGTTAAAGATTATATAATTAAAAGGCAAATAATGAAAAAATAGAGCATGACATGTACAATTATATTAGAAAAAAATATATCATTAAAAATATATACCTACTGGAGGAACACCATGCTGCATCTAATATATAAAGCTGAGTGTGTGTGTGTGTGTGTGTGTGTGTGTGTTTGTGTATGTATGTCCGCTAAAGGAATCCGCACCGTCGTATTTACAATAACGAAATTTTGCACAGACACCCCATGTGACTCAGGGAACATCATAGACTATGTTGTGACGGGAAAATTTAACCCTGCGCTGTACAGTTCCTCTGCAAAAATCCTGGCTCCATTAACGTCAATGGAGCTACGAGCTAAAGGTTATTAATAGCAGCTGTGATTGGTTGCTATAGGAACAAAGAACATTCATAGTATAAGCAGCTTATGTGTGAGCTAATAACATGTCGGTGGGGAGACAGATAGAGAGAGCTAGAAAGAGGCAGACAGGGAAAGAGATAGACAGAGACAGATAGGAAAAGAGACAGAGACAGACAGAGAAAGAGAAGAGAGACAGACAATCAAAGAGACAGACAGAGGCAGACAGACAGGGAAAGAGACAGACAGGGAAATAGACAGACAGGGAAAAAGACAGCGAGACAGTCAAAGAGACAGAGGCAGACAGATACAGACAGGGAAAGAGATAGGGAAAGCGACAGACAAGGAAAAAGACAGAGACAGGGAGAGAGACAGGGAAAGAGACAAAAACAGGGAAAGAGAAAGAGACAGACAGGGAAAGAGACAGACAGGAAAGAGACAGATGTGGAAAGAGATAGACGGGGAAAGAGACAGATGGGGAAAGAGACATCTGGGGAAAGAGACAGCTGGGGAAAGACTGAAGGGGGCTTTACACGCTACGATATCGTTAATGTTTTATCGTTGGGGTCACGTTGTTAGTGACGCACATCCGGCGTCATTAATGATATCGCAGCGTGTGACACTTGCCAGCGTCCTTAAGCGACCTCAAAAATGGTGAAAATCTTTCACCATGGAGAGGTCGTCCCAAACTCAAAAATCGGTAAGGGTTGTTTATCCATGTTGTTCATCGCTCATGCGGCAGCACACATCGCTATGTGTGACACCGCAGGAGCGAGGAACGTCTCCTTACCTGCCACCGGCCACAATGCGGAAGGAAGGAGGTGGGCGGGATGTTACGTCCCGCTCATCTCCGCCCCTCCGCTTTCATTGGCCGGCCGCTTAGTGACGTCGCGGTGATGTCGCAGTGACGCCGAAAGTCCCTCCTCCTTGAGGGAGGGATTGTTCGGCAGTCACAATGACGCTGCCGACCAGGTAAGTGCGTGTGATGCTGCCATAGCGATAATGTTCGCTGCGGCAGCGATCACACAATATAGCATGTGCGACGGGGGCGGGTACTTACACGCTCGATATCGCTATAAATTGCTAGCGATATCGTAGCGTGTAAAGCCCGCTTGACAGACACAGAGATAGAGACAGAAAGACAGACATAAAGATAGAGAGAGAGAGAGACAGACACAAAGATAGAGAGAGACAGAAAGACAGACACAGAGATCGTGACAGAAAGACAGACACAGAGAGATAGACAGACACAGAGATAGAGAGAGACAGAAAAAAAGACACAAAGATAGTGAGAGACAGAGAGACTGATACAGAGACAAAGACAGACAGATAGAGACAGATACAGACAGACACACATAAATAGATACAGACACACAGACAGACAGGGAAAGAGACAGACAGAGAGAAAGACACACAGAGACAGACAAACACACAGACAGGAACACAGAGACAGACAGATAGAGACACACAGACAGAAACAGAGACAGACAGAAAGAGACATAGACAGACAGACAGAAACTAGGAGAGAGACAGAGAGACAGATAATATCCCGTGCAACGCCGGGTGCTACAGCTAGTATATGTATAATTGTAAAGTTCCATATAGGTAGTAGATCTTATGTTGTATAGTATAAATCGTTTCCACCCAGAGTATATATAATAAGATATAACATGGATGCAAAGCTGATACTCTATATATTATAAGTAAGATGAAAGTAGATCCGTATCCATTCATCATCCTTTTCTGCCCAAGGCATTTCTCCCACAATAATGTATAATAAAGTGCTATTCTGTAACACAACAAAATTGAGATTAAAACACCATTTTGATTAACATATAGATAAAAATTACATCTAAAATGTGAATGGCCAGCAAGTGGCACCAAAATCCATATAAAGGAAGAAAAAACACAAGTGTATACCAATAAATTAGAATATAATCAAAAAGTTAATTTATTTCAGTAATTCAATACAGCAAGTGAAACACATATATTACATAGAGTCATTCCACACACAGAGTGATCTATTTCAGGTGTTTCTTTCTGTTAATGTTGATGATTATGGCTTACAGCCAATGAAATGAAAACCCAAAAGTCATTATCTCAGAAAATTAGAATATTATATAAGACCAACTGAAAAACAATGATTTTAAACTCAGAAATGTTGGCGCCTACTGAAGAGTCTGTACAGTAAATGAACTCAATACTTGGTCAGGGCTCCTTTTGCCCGAATTACTGCGTCAATCCGGCGTGGCATGGAGGCGGTGAGCCTGTGACACTGCTGAGGTGTTATGGAAGCCCAGGTTGCTTTGATAGCAGCCTTCAGCTCGTCTACATTTTTGGGTATGGTGTCTCTCATGTTCCTCTTGACAGTACTCCATAGATTCTTTGTGGGGTTTAGGTCAGGTGAGTTTACTGGCCAATGAAGCACAGTGATACTGTGGGTATTAAATCAGGTATTGTGTGGTAAGATGCAAAGTCCTGCTGGAAAATGAAATTTCCATCCCCAAAAATCTTGTCGGCAGAGGGAAGCATGAAGTGCTCTAAAATATCCTGGTAGACGGCTGCGCTGACTTTGGTCTTGGTAAAACACAGTGGACCTACACCAGCAGATGACATGACTCCCCAAAACATCACTGATTGTGGAAACTTCACACTAGACCTCAAGCAGCTTGGATTGTGGCCTCTCCACTCTTCCTCCAGACTCTGGGACCTTGATTTCCAAATGAAATGCAAAATTTACTTTCATCTGAAAACAACACCTTTGATCACTGAGCAACAGTCCAGTTATTTTTCTCCTTGGCCAGGTAAGACACTTCTGGTGTTGTCTATTGGTCATGAGTGGCTTGAGACAAGGAATATGACACTTGTAGCCCATGTCCTGGTTACGTCTGTATGTGGTGGCTCTTGAAGCACTGACTCCAGCAGCAGTCCACTCCTTGTGAATCTCCCTCAAATTTTACAATGGCCTTTTCTTAACAATCCTATCAAGGCTGCAGTTATCCCAGTTTCTCGTGCACCTTTTTGTACCACACTTTTTCCTTCCACTCAACTTTCCTCTAATATGCTTCTTTAGCAATGACCTTTTGTGGTTTACCCTCCTTGTGGAGTGTGCCATTGACTGCCTTCTGGACATCTGTGAAGTCAGCAGTCTTCTCCATGATTGTGTAGCCTACTGAACCAGACTAAAGGCCGCTTAACACGCTAACGAAATGTCGTTGGGGTCACGGCATTCGTGACGCACATCCGGCCTTGGTAGCGACGTTGTTGCGTGTGAAACGCACGAACGACCGTTAACGATCAAAATTACTTATCTAATCGTTGATCGTTGACGCGTCGTTCCTTTCCCGATTATCGTTGCTGTTGCAGGACGCAAGTTGTTCGTCGTTCCTGCGGCAGCACACAACGCAACGTGTGACACCGCAGGAAAGAGGAACATCACCTTACCTGCGACCGCCCGCAATGAGGAAGGAAGGAGGTGGGCGGGATGTTCGGCCTGCTCAACTCCAACCCTCCGCTTCTATTGGGCGGCCACTTAGTGACATCGCTGTGACGCCGAACGAACCGCCCCCTTAGAAAGGAGGCAGTTCGCCGGCAACAGCGACGTCGCTAGGCAGGTAAGTATGTATGACGGGGACTAACGATATTGTGCGCCACGGGCAGAGATTTGCCCGTGACGCACAAACGACGGGGGTGGGTACGATCAGCAGCGACATCGCTAGCGATGTTGCTGTGTGTAAAGTGGCCTTAAGAGACCATTTTAAACGCTTAGGAAGCCATTGCATGTGATTTATGGTATTTATTCTAATTTTCTGAGATAATAAGTTTTGGGTTTTCATTGGCTGTAAGCCATAATCATCAACATTAACAGAAATAAACATTGAAATAGATCACTCTGTTTGTAATGACTCTATATAATATATGTGATTCCCTTTTTGTATTGAATTACTGAAATAAATTTACTTTTTGATGATGCACAAAATGCATAAAAATTGCATCTAAACTGTGAACAGCCAGTAGGTGGCGCCAAAATCCACAGAAAGCAACAAAAAACACTTCTATATCCTAGCAGCACAAAAATTAGCATCAGTAAACTTAATATTTAATTTTTATAATAGTTAATGTTTATATAATTAAAAGGCAAATGATGAAAAAATAAAGCACAACATGTTATACAATTATATTAGCAAAAATATGTCAGAAAAAATATATACCCACTAGAGCAGGGGTCTCAAACACGCGGCCCGCGGGCCGCATGCGGCCCTTGAGGCTGTTTGTTGCGGCCCGCAGACCCCGTGACAATCGCGGCTCTATGCTGAGGGTCGGCGCCGGCAGGAACTTTACTGAATTTGAATCCATCTGCGGTGCCACGCAAGGAGCTGTCAGTTCTATCCCAGTTGCTGCTGCTGTCTGCCAATCAGATGCATGCAGGTGACGTCATACAGCGACGTCACTTCCTTGCATCTGATTGGCAGGCAGCAGCCATTGGTCCAGACACAGCTCCTCTGCACTGCACCGCAAATGGATTCAAATGCAGTGAAGTTCCTGCTGGCGCCGACCCTCACCACAGAGCCGCGATGGTCACGGGCCGCAACAAGCAGGTAAGGTACGTGCTCAAGATCAGGACCCGCTGCGTGCTGGATACAGCGGGTCCTGATCGGCGGGGCCGCAAGTCTCCTCCTTAGGAGACCGCAGCTGCCCGTGCCCGTGATCAGGGTTCGGGCCGCTGCGGTCTCCTCGCTGTGCTCTGCCTATGAAGGACGCTGCCGACTCCGCAGCATAAATTCACATGCTGCGGCCTCTGGAAGCCACACCGCAGTTCCGTTTTCACTGCGGGCCGTACACGCACAGTGGGCATGGGGTTTTTAGAAATCCCATGCCCACTGTGCTTTTACCATACATAGCAGGGTTTTGGACGCAGCTGAAGCATGCTGCATCCAAAACTCTGCAAGTACTGATCGTGGGCACACAGGGAACGGAGGAAAGGTGAGGAGAATTTTTTTTGTTTGCGTATTACTAAAGGATGGGCAGAATACTACAGGGATGGCCACAATACTACAGGGATGGCCACAATACTACAGGGATGGCCACAATACTACAAGGATGGGCAGAATATTACAGGGATGGCCACAATACTACAAGGATGGGCAGAATATTACAGGGATGGCCACAATACTACAAGGGTGGGCAGAATACTACAGGGATGGCCACAATACTACAGGGATGGCCACAATACTACAGGGATGGCCACAATACTACAGGGATGGGCAGAATACTACAGGGATGGCCACAATACTACAGGAATGGCCACAATACTACAGGGATAGGCAGAATACTACAGGGATGGGCAGAATACTACAGGGATGGGCAGAATACTACAGGGATGGCCACAATACTACAAGGATGGGCAGAATATTACAGGGATGGCCACAATACTACAAGGATGGGCAGAATATTACAGGGATGGCCACAATACTACAAGGGTGGGCAGAATACTACAGGGATGGCCACAATACTACAGGGATGGCCACAATAGTACAGGGATGGCCACAATACTACAGGGATGGCCACAATACTACAGGGATGGCCACAATACTACAGGGATGGGCAGAATACTACAGGGATGGCCAGAATACTACAGGGATGGCCACAATACTACAGGGATGGCCACAATACTACAGGGATGGCCACAATACTACAGGGATGGGCTGAATACTACAGGGATGGGTTGACTACTACAGGGATGGCCACAATACTACGGGAATTGGCAGAATACTACAGAGCACAATACTACCAGGATGAGCACAATACTACAAGGATGGGCACAATATTACTGGGCACAATACTACAAGGATGGGCACAATACTACAAGGATTGGAACAATATTACTGGGCACAATACTACAGGGCACAAGGATGGGCACTATACTACTGGGCACATACTACAAGGATGGGCAGATACTACTGGGCACAATACCACAAGGATGAGCACCTTACTACAGGGCACACAGATGGGGACATTACTGCAAGATTTTGGCTAAGATTACTATATGATGCTGCTAATTGTAAAACAATTACAAGAAGGTGATAAAATGTAAAAAAAAAAAAAAAATCCTAAAGCATGACATTTTTTTATTTACATTAAAAATGCTTTTCTGTATATAAACTTAACAAAAAAAGTGCACGTTTGTTATAATAAACAAGCGAAAAATGTTTACAAAAGTGATCCAAGATGTATAGAAAAAAAAACATGGATTCATTAAAAATGTTCACTTTGTCCTGCAAATAATGCGGCCCCCCTCATTTTTTTTTCTATATGCGGCCCATACACCCAGCTGAGTTTGAGACCCCTGCACTAGAGGAACACCATGCTGCATATATAGGAATAATTGTAAAGTTCCATATAAATAGTAGATCTCATATAGTATAAATGGTTTCCCCCCAGGGTATATATAATAAGATATTACATAGATGCAAAGTTGATACTCTATAGTAAAGTAAGATGAAAGTAGTTCTGTATCCGTTCTTCATCCTTCTCTGCCTGAGGGATTTCCCCCACAATAATGTATAATAAAGTGCTATGAAACAATATAACAAATAACAAAGTGTCTTGTTACCTTCTGTAGAGTGAGGCACCCAGAGCGACCCCTACATGCACGTTTTGGCCATAGACATGGAGGACCTGTGGTGGAATTGTTCCACCGCAGGTCCTTTATGTATTCCATTGCAGGTCCTATATGTGTTCCACCATAGGTCCTGTATGCATTCCACTGCAGGTTCTCTATGCGTTCCACCACAGGTTCTCTCTGAGTTGCACCGCAGGTCCTGTCTGCGTTACACCGCAGGTCGGCTATGCGTTCCACCTCAGGTGCTCGCGCTCCACTGCACTGCGTACCAGGTTCCCCTGCTAGTCAGAAGCAATTGTTATTGCCAGATGTGGTAAGTGTGTGTGATCTGATGTATATGAGTGTCGTCAAGAAGCAGAGGAGAACCGCGTGGAGCATAGCTGCTGGAAGCGCCCAGTGAGGATTGCAGGAGGACCTGGGAGTGACGCAAACATCAAAGGTTTGGTAAGACTAAGTTCACACATCCATTTTTTCCAATCAGGCACAATCCAGTTTGTGCCTGATGCAACGGATCCATCTCAGATTGTGTAAAAACTGATGCGATGGATCTGGTAAAAAAATTGATCCGTTTTTTTTTTTGTTTTTTTTTCTTTATGCTGAGAGAGAGAGACCCCATCATCACCGCAAACACCCCGGCACTACCGCCCCCACCATCACCGCACACGCAGGTACTACCGCACGCATCATCACCGCACGCATCATCACCGCACACACCCCGGCACTACCACCCCCATCATCACTGCACACGCAGGCACTACCGCACGCATCATCACCGCACACACCCCGGCACTACTGAATACATCATCACCGCACATGCAGGCACTACCGCACGCATCATCACCGAACACACCCCGGCACTACCGCACGCATCATCACCGCACACGCAGGCACTACTGCACGCATCATCACCGAACACACCCCGGCACTACCGCACACATCATCACCGCACACGCAGGCACTACCGCACGCATCATCACCGCACACACCTCGGCACTACCGCACGCATCATCACCGCACACGCAGGCACTACCGCACGCATCATCACCGAACACACCCCGGCACTACCTCAGTGACGTCACCGCTGACAGTGCGACTCACTTCAGTTGCTGCGTGGAGCTGATAGGGAGCGGCGGTGTTCTACTGTTGCTCCTGTCAGCTTCATGTAGCAGAGCTGAAATCGTCGTGGGACCTCTGTAGATTACGTCGGACCTGGAGGGCTATTTGGGGATTTTAATAAAATGGTGAAAGAGGGTGTTTTTTTGTCTTTTATTCCAAATAAAGTATTTTTTTATGTGTATGTGTTTATTTACTTTTACTTACAGGTTAATCATTGGGGTATCTCATAGACGCCTGCCATGATTAACCCCTTATTACCCCGATTGCCACCGCACCAGGGCAATTCGGGATGAGCCGGGTAGAGTCCCGGGATTGTCGCATCTATCTAATGGATGCGGCAATTCCGGGTGGCTGCTGGCTGATATTGTTAGGCTGGGGGGCTCCCCATAACGTGGAGCTCCCCATCCTGAGAATACCAGCCTCCAGCCGTGTGGCTTTATCTTGGCTGGTATCAAAATTGAGGGGGACCGCATGACGTTTTTTTTTAATTATTTATTTATTTTACTGCAAGATATAGACCCGCCCACTGACAACTGTGATTGGTTGCAGTGAGACAGCTGTCAATCAGCGTGGGGGCGTGTCTGACTGCAACCAATCATAGGCGCCGGTGGGCGGGGGAAGCAGTAAATACGAGATTGAATAATGGGCGGCCGGCATTTTCAAATCAGGAGAAGCCGCCAGAGCTTTGTGACAGCCGTGCAGCCCCGCGCCGGTGATCGGTGAGTGGGTGAGAGTGAGTGAGTGAGTCAGTGAGTGAGAGAGTTTGAGAGAGAGTGAGTGAGTGATCGATTGATTTTCTGATAAGCAATGAATTTATATCACTTCTGGGCATTTTCAGAAGTAAAAACCGGATCCGGTACATGCTTCCGGCATTTGACGCATGCCACCGTATCCGGCGTGCATAGACTTTCATTATGCACCATGCTGCACAGCGCCGCACCCAGCGCTAGGCAGTTTTTTGCCGCTGGCAAAAACCGTTCCTCTCTGCGTCCTGTGCGGCCTCCGGAGTGACGATTTTTGCCGCATCCGGTAAAAAACAGATCAAACGCAAGTACATGTGGCACAATCCAGCTCTAATAAACGTCTATGAGGAAAAATCGCACCCGGTAGCAAAAAAAAAACGGATGCGATTTTCCCACAAAGCACCGGATTGTGCCGCACAGCAAAAACCTGATGTGTGAACATACCCTAAGTATGATTCTCCTGGGAACGGGGGTCTGCTTTTTGGAGGGGTAAACTTACCGCAACCATATTTCCACGAGAATAAGCCCTACCCTGAAAATAAGCCCTAGCGCATTATTCGGGCCAAAAAATAATATAAGACAGTGTCTTATTTTGGGGGAAAAACGGTATATATTGGTTTTGTCTCACTGCATTATTATAAATAGTAAAAAGTTTGTTAATTTTGCTAATAAACCTGCAACTGTAAATAAAAACCTACAGTTAAAACAAATAAGCTAATACCCTGTAGTGAGTAAATAAATATTAATAGTACTGTACATGTAAATAACATGGAGCACTTATTTGACACTATTTTCATTAAAAATAAGCATAAAAACCATCCCACTACAACAAGGTGTACCCAATCAGGATGGTCCCTACCCTAGTAACACCTTACTATGCGCCAGCAGGGGGGACAGGGACAGAGCAAGACCCAGATCTGACTGCTTCACACTTGCCCGTGGAACACTTTATAGACAAGAGGCACAGCCCAAAAAGGCTAGGGGGTTTATTTTTAAGTCTGCTGGCACATAATGAGGTGAGTTGCGGGAGTAGGACAGATACTAATTGGGTACACCTTGTCGCGGTGGGATGGCTTTTACGCTTTTTTGATCACGATAGTGTCTACTATTTAATCTATGTTATTTACATGTACTATTACTAGTTATTTATTTACTTCAGGGTATTTGCTCACTTGTTTTTATCCTAAGTTCTGTCTGTTAATGGCCAAAGTGTGAATGTGCAGAGGTGTGCTAGCCCATTTCTTCGGTTTTGCAACTGTAAGTCCCAAATGTTAGACACAGATCTGCTACATGCAGTCAATATAACGTCGGGTTAAGACGGCGGTACTAAAATGTGTGCCAGTCAAATTACGGAAGTGGCTGGCTCCGTGTGCACAATTTCTATAATGAGCGCGTGTGCGGTCTTTGGTCCACATGGACAGATGTCATTGTAATACGCTGGTCTGAATGAGCCCTACCTACACCGCGTGCAGCATTTTTAGGCAAGTTGTATTTTAGAGGATTTTTTTTATTATTGATCAACAACTATGTTCTCAATCAACCCAAAAGACTCATAAATATCAAAGCTTAATATTTTGGAAGTTGAAATGTTTTCTTTTTTTTAGATTTGGCCATCTTAGGAGGATATCTGTTTGTGCAGGTAACTATTACTGTGCAGAATTATTAGGCAACTTAATAAAAACCAAATATATTCCCATCTCACTTGTTTATTTTCACCAGGTAAACCAATATAACTGCACAAAATTTAGAAATAAACATTTCTGACATGCAAAAACAAAACCCAAAAAATTAGTGACCAATATAGCCACCTTTCTTTATGATAACACACAACAGCCTACCATCCATAGATTCTGACAAGTTGCTTGATCTGTTTACGATCAACATTGTGTGCAGCAGCCACCACAGCCTCCCAGACACTGTTCCGAGAGGTGTACTGTTTTCCTTCCCTGTATATTTCACATTTTATGAGGGACCACAGGTTCTCTATTGGGTTCAGATCAGATCAGGTGAACAACGGGGACCATGCCATTATTTTTTCATCTTTTAGACCTTTACTGGCCAGTCACGCTGTGGATTAGTTGGATGCATGTGGTGGAGCATTATCCTGCATGAAAATCACGTTTTTCATGAATTATACCGACTTCTTCCTGTACCACTGCTTGAAGTTGTCTTCGACAAACTGGCAGTAGGTCTGGGAGTTGAGCTTCACTCCATCCTCAACCTGAAAAAAAGTCTCACAAGTTCATCTTTGATGATACCAGCCCATACCAGTACCCCACCTCCACTTTGCTGGCGTCTGAGTCAGAGTGGAGCTCTCTGCCCTTTACTGATCAGCCTCTGGCCCATCCATCTGGCCCATCAAGAGTCACTCTCATTTCATCTCATTTCATTTCAATCAAAGAGATTTGATGTTCTTTGCCAGCTTGTCCTGAGGAAGAGAGCTGAGTCTCTTGAAACGCGTTGACCTGTGCACAAAATAAAGCAACATTAATCTGAAACCTTCATGATCTGTCGGTCATTGGCGCGGCTTTGAAACCCATCTCTACTGCTCTCTGTTATCTACCATTGTGGGGACCGCTGCCGTGGCCTGGAGTTACATGCAATTATAGGAGTTGTGACTGTCACAACCCCTCTTGGTGAGTAGGATTGCTTATTTAGGACCCCGTATATACTGGGGTAAGACCCTATTGCGCTTCTTTTTCCACAGATTCTCTCATTTCGTATCCCTCTGCAAGACATCTCACAATTTTGGACTTTTCAGAGCCCATCAAATCTCTCCTCTGACCCATTTTGCCAAAGGAAAGGAAGTTGCCTAATAATTAAGCACACCTTATATAGGGTGTTGATGTCATTACACCACACCCCTCCTCATTACAGAGATGCATATCACCTGATTTACTTAATTGGTAGTTGGCTCTCAAGCCTATACAGCTTGAAGAAGGACATGTATAAAAATTATCATGTGGTCAAAATAGTCATTTGCCTAATAATTCTGCACACAGTGTATATTACATAATATTTCACACACATTACATAAATTATATATATACCGCTTTCATACAAGCACAATATAGACAGATAACCCTACGCCCTGCGCACACACAGACACAGTCTGCGCCTTACTTGCTGTTATTGAAACAATGACTCCTCCCCTCCATGTGACATCATCACAGGTCCTGTAAGCACAGAGCAGCCATATATCTAGTGTGCGGCTCTGCAGGTGGAGGTATGTGGAGATTCCCCATTACTGGGCGCAGTAACCCCTCCATTCCCGGAGATAGTGTCCCCTCCCCCAGCTCTGCCATGTGTATATGTACAGTAATATACAGCTGGGTGTGCTCATGTATACAGGGGCGGTCACTCTGGGTTTGGGGACAGATGACGCTTTCTCTCTGGGGTGCAGATTTATAGGGAATGGAGGGGTCTGGTAATTTTCCTAATTTCGTCCGTAATAGCTTAGAATGAAGGGATTTCTATAAAATGTCTGTCCTGTGGACACTTACTTTGGCGTTAAACCCTTAGTGACGGAGCCAGTTTTGACCCCTGTGATCGAGTCTTATTTTTTAGATCTGACCAGTGTCACTTTACGTGATAATAACTCAGGAAAGCTTCATCATATCCCCGTGATTCTGAGATTTGGTTTCTGTTTTTGTTGTAATTTATGATACCGATCAATATAGTTTGTGTTTTTTTTATGAAAATATTTTAACTTTAATGATATTTTAGAAAACATAGCCATTTCCAAACTTTTAGGCTATGTTCTTATGTTGCGTTTTTATGTGTAGAAAATCTGGAAATAAAAATGCATGTATTGGCAGGAGAAAAGCAGCTAAAAAACACATTTTATTTTGTATGCTTGTTTTTTTTCACATGAGTTTTTCCATGCTTTTTGTGTGTGTTTTTTAATCATGGTGATTGCAGGGTTTCCTGCGCTGTAACCCCCGCAGTTGTCACCAGGTCACCGGCTGATCTTACAACTGGGACCCGGCTCTCACTGCCCGGATTGGTCCCCACGCCACTCCCAACAGTTAATGCGATCGCAGCCTTCAGGAGGCAGGGAGAGAAATCGCTTACCTCTCCCTTGCAATCGATCACAGGGACCCGATCACTGCCATAGTAACCCTGGGTCATCCCCATGATGACCCTGGGTTACTGAGATGCGGTTCGCCTCACAGACCAGGTCACCCACGTCGCCGGAGTTCCCTGCAGCAAGATCCCACGGTAAAGACTGCAAGATGAGAAAATGTCTGCTGACACTGACTATGTGGTTTAGGTGCAGGGAACCCTGGTGACATCACAAGGTGAACCGAGTTCATGCTGGCAGATCTGCAAGAAAACCACAGTGATCCGCTGGCATGAACTGAATTCACCTTGTGACGTCACCGGAGTTCCCTGGAGCAAGGTCCCACGGAAAAGGTTGCAAGATGAGAAAATGTCTGCTGACACTGACTATGTGGCCTAGGAGCAGGGACCCCAGTGACATCACAAGGTGAACAGAGTTCATGCCGGCAGATCTGCGGGAAACTACGGTGATCCGACAGCATGAACTCAATTCACCTTGTGACGTCACTGGACTTCCCTGCAGCAAGGTTGTGCGGTAAAGACGGTGAGATGAGAAAATGGTTCAGGGATCCCCAGTGATGTCAAAAAAGCACATAAACGCGCACAAAAAAAGCAACGTGTGCATTACACATGCGTTTTTCCTGCGTTTTTCACTGACTCCATTGAAGTCAATTGGTGAAAAAAGTAGGAAAAAACGCAGAAACAATTAACATGATGCTTCTTTTTTCAGCAACAAAAACTGCAAGGAAAAAAGAAGCAACGTGTGCACAGCAAGTCATGATTCTCATACACTTTGCTGGGATGATTTTTCATTGCTTTTATTGATTAAAAGAAGCTAGAAAAAACGTAAAAAAAATGTTTTTTCATTTTGTTATGATATTAGAAGGGGCCCTATTAACTTTTTAAGTGATTTTGATGGGCCTATGCATATAATGGAAAACCCAACAGAAGCGATACCTTCTAAAAACTGCACCTTTCAAATTATTCAAAACTATTTCCAAAAATTATTTCTTCAGGTGCTTCGCAAAAATTAATACAATGTGTAGAATGAAACATGTAAAAATTCATTTTTTTCCACAAAAAATTTTGATTTCATCACCAAATTTGCCATTTTGAAAATGGACCTTAGTTTCATAAGTAACTTGTACCAAAAATGGGAATATCTGATATCTAGGCAAAAAAACACTGTTTAGTCACACATCAGGGCTCAGAAGAGAATGATGAGTGTTTAATTTCTAGAGCGTAAATTTAGCTGGAATAGAGTGTGGAGACCAGTTTGAATTTGCAGAGCCCCTGAGGTGCCAAAACAGTAGAAACGCCCCACAAGTGACTCCATGTTGGAAACGAAACTCCTCAAGGATTTCATCCAGGGGGTGTAGTGAGTATTTGCTTTCCACAGGTGCTTCACAGAAATTTATAATATTGGGTTGTGAAATTAAAAAATTAGGGGTTTTTTTTCTCCTAACATGTTAATTTAGCCTTTAACTATCATGCGGTGTGCTGCTCTATACGCACCAGGTGTCATGGCGACTTCGGACTCTGTTCACACTGCAGAGTCTGACACACCACTCCTTGGTGCTTCTGTGTTCTTTAGTCAGAGTCAGGCGTCGACCAGTTTTGTGCTTGCTGGTGATCGGTTTGGCAGGAGTTAATTCCTGCTAGCCTGTAAGTTTCTGCTGGAGTCACAGGTTACTGAAGACCTATCACAGCTGCCCCTGCCCTTTAAAAGATGGTGGATCCTGCTCCTCCATGCCAAATATAGCGAAAGTGATACCAGTCTTGGTGCATGGTGATTCATCTTCTTGAGTACTGTTGTATGCTATCGTTGTGTGTTGTGGAGATACCCTTGTTGTGGTGTATTTCCTTCCTTGTCTTTATTTCCCTCCTGTGCATGTATTGCCTTTACCTCCATGAGTGACTGCTGTGAGTTAGATTTTAAGTTCCTCCCTGTGTGTCTATTTGTGTGAGCATTTATTACTTCAGCCCTGGCCCCCTTCCAGGGTGGGAGTGAGGGGGTATAAGACCAGGGCATCTCAAGAGTTAGAGTTACGATGGGGGTTCAGACCTCACCACCATCAGGCATACCTCTGGGATGAGGTACAGTTAGGTGCTCCCCTAGCCTGAGGATCAGTTTAGGAGTCCCGATTCCCAGTCACTTCATTATTATCATAACATTATATTTGGTCCATTTGAATCTCCCCATGGATCTCGTAGCTTCCCTTGCAAAGCAGATGTAGGCGCTGTCGCTCCAGGTATCGGAGCTAAAGGGGGTGGTTCAACTGCAGGTTCAGTCTGCCACCTTGGCGCATTCTGGATTGGTTGCCTGAGCACTTGGACCTAAACTGCCTCTTCCGGAGCGGTTTGCTGGGGATGGCAGTCGGTGTGTCTCCTTCTGGGAGGCATGTAAGTTGTTTTTCCGTCATCTTTCTCTTGGGAGTGAGACAAAGCTAGTGGGTATTGTGGTCTCACTTTTGAGTGGTGACCCACAATCATGGGCATTTTACTTGCATTCTGATTCTCTTGTGTTTGGGTCTCTGGATGTTTTTTTGTGCACTCGGTCTCATCTATGATGATCCCAACAAGGTGTCGTTGAGTCCAAGATCTGATCACTTCAACAGGTAGTCAGCTGGCTGAGGATTACTGTGCTGAATTTCGGCGTTGGTCAGTGGTCAGTTTTTTCAGTGCATTTCTGAGAGTGTAAAGGAGGCCTTGGTGATGTATGAGACCCCTCCCTCTCTGGAGAGTGCAATGACTGGCAAACCGCATTGATCTCTGGTTCCATCAGGCATTGATGATGCCCTACAACTTTGTAATTCTCTTTTTTTCTCTATCTCGTTCCGTTTTCGAAATAAAAATGCTAACTCCGTTGTTTTCCATCAGGTGGCGCTATAGGTGTGCGTAGCACATGGCTACTTTACTATACCTAGACACCACTTCTATGCCTATAGCTGCCGCCGTTCTCAAGTTAATGGCGGTGGACAGGATATGGGTGGACACACTTTATATCCTCCACTATGGTATCTCAGTGCTTTTTACCTGCCAAGGTAAAAATAGGGGGACAAGAGGTTTCTATTAAGATGTTTCTTGATAGGAGTTTTGTGACTAATATTATCAATGAACAGTTTGCTCGCTCCTCTGAGTTTTAGGGTTGACGTGTTACCTAGTCCTATAAAGATTTTTGCCATCGACTCGTCACCTCTCACCCAAGGGGTCTTCAAGAAGTGTGTACAGAGCTTGGAACTTTGCATTGGGGTACTCTATTCTGAGTGCATTACTTGCCATGTGCTCAAGAACATACCTGCACAAACAGTATTAGGATTCCCATGGTTCACTTTACACAACCCAGTAGTGGACTGGAAGACCCAGGACATTGTTCAGTGTAGCTCTTACTTTAAGAAACACTGTCTGGGGGCATGTGTCTCCAACTTAACCTGTTTTACCTGAACCCGTGTCAGAGTTTAGTGATGTGTTCTCTGAGGGTCAGTACTAGAGGGTATACCTAAGCAGTGGTGCTGCCCGTTTCTGTACCATCTTATACTGGAGACCCTCCCTCCATTAATTAGGACGTCATATCTATGGCATGAGTTTAGTAAGTTTCATGTTTATCCCTTTTATTTTTATGTAATTGTCTACACTGTATTTGTATTGTTCCCTTTTGTTACATTTTGTATATTGTATAAACACTGCCTATTTTCGGATTAAATATATAAAATGTAATAGCTATGTTCTTCTTGCTCTATATATGATCCCCGAACCCGAAGAGCCTTTTGCTATCTGGAACGGGTGTCCGAACTACCTGTAAAAAGTTTGGTGGTGGCAGCAAAAATTATTGTTGTGTAGAATTATTGGGATGCTACCAGTAAGAGTACGGGGTATATATATATATATATATATATATATATATATATATATATACACATATATATATTCCATTAGCAGAAATCGGTGATATATACATTACCCATGATGGGAGACATTCAATATTTGACATTATTAGCTCAGCAGCCTCATTTACTTATTGTCCGGCAGTACCAAGATTGACCTGCCGATAAGGGGCGCTAGAGAGCAGTCTGATCGTGACAAATTGGTGAGCAGCGGGTGGCTCTTACAAGACCCCAATCAGGCTGTTCATTACAAAACTGATCTCCCCTTAGACCCCACTTTAGCTTCTTTTACAGCCAGATCAGATCTCATACTTTGCACTGACGAGGGACAATCATCCCGAAACACTGTGTCTGCAAATTGAGGTTCTGATCTGGCATAACTCCTATGTCATATGAAAAGGCTTGTTAAAGAGCTACATTTTACTTTAGGATTGCTACTTACAATAGGTGGCAATAGAGTTCGTCTCCTTCCTCCCTGATGAGACAATTTGAATATATCCCAGAGAAGCATTGCAGCTATAAGACTCCTCACCACTGACATCCAGATTGGTTTGTCAGTCTCCGCAAGTTGAAAAGTTCTCCCCTTAGACCCCACTTTAGCTTCTCATACAGCCAGATCAGATCTCATACTTTGCACTGACGAGGGACAATCATCCCGTAACACCGTGTCTGCAAATTGAGGTTCTGATCTGGAATAAATCCTAGGTCATATGAAAAGGCTCCTTAAAGAGACACTTTTGATTTTTAGGATTGCTACTTCCAATAGGTGGCACTAGAGTTCGTCTCCTTTCTCCCTGAAGAGACAATCTGAAAAGGGTAGTCAGGAACTGTCGCTTCACTGACCTTACGATTGCACAATAAGGTTGAAGCCTGGGGCCAAGCTGCCCAAGTGCAGAATGTATAATGTGTCCGGTCCAGAGAGACAAGCTCTCAAGGAGTACATAACGGAGAGTTTCACCAATGGTCATATTAGGCATTCTTTGTCCCCAGTAGCGGCGGATTTTTCTTTGTAAAAAAAGAAAGATGGTGAACTACGTCCGTGTCTGAATTTCCGGGAGCTTAACCAGATTACAGTTCAAGAGCCATATTCTGTCTCTTATTTTGGACCTATTTAACAAGATTTCCAGTGTCAAGTGGTTCTCCAAACTTGACCCCAGGGGGCCCTAAAATCCTATCAGGGTTCAGCAAGGGGATGAATGGAAAACAGCATTTCATACACCTGAGGGTCATATTCTCATTTCTTCTCTAGACCGCAGGTCACACATGGAACATGTTAGACAGGTATTGCTGATACTCAGGGCAAACAAGCTGTACGCTAAGCTAGATCCCTAGCTGTAGGCTACTCTAAAATGGGCCATCCTGAAAATCTAAAGGTGCTACAGCGGTTCTTGGGTTTGTTAATCATTACAGAAAGTTTATTAAGAATATTTCTGCTATAGTGAGACTTTTGACCAACATGACGAAGAAAGTTACTGACTTTTCTGACTGGTCTGAGAGTGCTTTACACGCTTTTGATTGAAAAAATTCTTTGCATCAGCTCCAGTACTTATACAGCCCAATGTGTCCTTTTTCTGTGGAGGTTGATGCTTCTGAGGTAGTGGTGTGGGGGCTGTTTTGTCTTCATTCTTGTGCCTTCTTTTCTAAGAAGTTGTTGTCAGCCGACCGTATTTACGACATAGGTAATATGGAATTGCACGCCATCAAATTGGCATTTGAGGAGTGGCGACACTTTTTGGAGGGAACTATTCACCCTGTCATTGTAATTACTGACCATATAAATCTCTTGTATCTTGAGTCAGCAAAGCACTTGTCACCAAGACAAGCTCTGTGGTATTTGCCCTTTAACAGGTTTCATTTTTTCATTACCTATCATCCTGTTCAAAAAAACATTAAAGCAGATGAGTTGTCCCGGAGTTTTCCAGGTGGAGAACCTTATGAGGAACCAGTGCCCATCCTGCAGAAGGAAGTGGTATTGTTGGCACTCAATATAGAAGTTGAGTCTGAGATTGCTGAGGCTCAGGATGAGGCACCATCTGGGGTTCCTGCAAACAAGTCATTTGAACCCCTGAACCTCGCCCTAAGATTTTGGGTGAGCAGCATGATTCTGTCTTGTCTGGTCACCCTGGGGTGAAGGGCACAATGAATCTCCTGTTTCGTCATTTTTTCTGGCCCAAATTCCGAAGGGATGTGTTCTCCTATGTTTCTGCTTGTGCGCATTCTAAACCATTTGACTCTCGTCCATCCGGGTGTCTGCTGCCATTAAGTGTACCTAGCAAACCATGGACTGATTTTTCCATTGACTTCATTACAGATATGCCTCCTTTTGCTGGTAATACGGTTATTTTGATTATGGTTGACAGATTTTCCAAAATGACTCATTTTATTGTCATACCTTTTTTGCCTAAAGGCCGCTTTACACGCTTCGACATCGCGAGCGATGTCGCTAGCGATCGCACCCGCCCCCGTCATGCGTGCGTCACGGGCAAATCGCTGCCTGTGGCAAACACTATTGCTAGTACGCGTCACACGCACATACCTTTCTAATGACGTCACTGTGGCCGGCGAACAAACTCTTTTTTAAGGGGGAGGTTCGTGCGGCGTCACAGTGACGTTACACAGCAGGCCACCAATAGAAGTGGAGGGGCAGAGAGCAGCCGCATTAACGTCACTCCCACCTTGTTGCCGGAGGACGCAGGAACACTGTTGTGCGTCGTTCCCGGGGTGTCTCGTGTAGCGATGTGTGCTGCCTCAGGAACGATGAACAACTTGCGTCCAAAATGAGCAACAATATTTGGGAAAGGAACGACGTGTCAACAATCAACGATTTTTGACATTTTTCGGATCGTTAGGGGATCGCTCGTAGGTGTCACACGCAACGACGTCGCTAACGACGCCAGATGTGCGTCACAAATTCCGTGACCCCAGTGATATCTCGTTAGCGATGTCGTTGCGTAACGGGGCCTTAATGCTAAGATGTTAGCCCAGGTATTTATTCGGCAGATTGTCAGACTCCATAGAGTCCCATCTGACATTGTTTCTGATAGGGGTACTCAGTTTATTGATAATTTTTGGAAGTCATTCTGCTCTCGCTTGGGGAGTAAGTTGTCTCGCTCACCGGCTTTCAATCTAGTTTAATGGGCAAACAGAGCGCATGAATCAGAACCTGGAACAGTATTTGCGCTGTTTTGTCTCTGACAACCAGGAGAGTGGTACTCGTTCCTTCCTTTAGCTGAGTTTGCTATTAATAACCATCGTCATGAATCCTCTGGTATCACTCCCTTCTTTTGTATCTATGGTCAACATCCTCAATTCTGTACTTTGTGTAAGGGTCACTCTTCTGGGGTACCGGATGAGGACCAGTTGAGGTCATAATTATTGTAGGTTCAGCAACATTTGCTTAGCATGGGCTCTAGGTATAAGCATGTGGGTGACTGTGGACGTGTGCCTGATCTGGACCTGTGTGTGCATGATTGGGTGTGGTTATCCACTAAGAATATGAAGCTCAGGATATCTTCACTTAAGTTAGGACTGTGTTTTACCGATCTGTTCAGGATTACGGCCATCATCAACCGGTTGGCCTTCCATTTGGCCTTCCATTTTACCTTACCTGCAATATATAAAATCGACAATGTGTTTAATAAATCTCTTTTAAAGAGACGTGAGGGTTCGGGAACCTCTCTTCCCACACCTCCACCCCTAGTTTTGGTGGACGGGTCATTGGAGTTTGAAGTGTCCAGAATTATTGATTCCCTGGTCATGCGTTGTTTTCTGCAGTATTTGGCACACTGACGGGGTTATGGTCCTGAGAAGAGGACTTGGGTACCAACTTCGGATATTCATGTGGAGCGCCTGGTTAGGGTTTTCCATCACTGTCATCCAGAGAGACTAAAGCGGGCTTTACACGCAACGACATCGCTAACGAGATGTCGTTGGGGTAATGGAATTCGTGACGCACATCCGGCCTCGTTAGCGACGTCGTTGTGTGTGAAACGATCAAAATTACTTACCAAATTGTTGATCGTTGACCAGTCGTTCCTATCCCGATTATCGTTGCTGTGGCAGGTTGTTCGTCGTTCTTGCGGCAGCACACATAGCTATGTGTGACACCGCAGGAACGAGGAACAACACCGGTATTGGTATGCTGCTCTATACGCACCAAGTAGCATGACGACTTCAGACTCTGTTCACACTGCAGAGTCTGACATGCCACCTGGTGCTTCTGTGTTTAGTCAGAGCTGGGTGTCGACCAGTTTTGTGCTCACTGGTGATTGGTGTGGCAGGAGTTTCCTGCTAGCCTGTGAGTTGCTGCTGGGGTCACTGATTACTGAAGACGTATCACAGCCACCTCCGCCCTTTAAAAGATGGTAGATCCTGTTCCTCCCTGTTGAACATTTCGAAATAGTGGAAAATAGGCCTTACCATTTGTTCTACAATTTTTTTCTGATGACTACAGTGAAACCCAAAATATGGTTGTACATTACTTTATTCCACGTATACCATATTACCAATATTAAAAATCTGGAAAATTTTGTTCAAATAGTATCTGCAAAGAAATGATGCATCTTTTATGTTTTTGTGCCATCCCATCCCCCTTACTTGTGTATTTTTTTTTAAGTGTGTAGAGCTTGTCAGAACGGGGAGGATCCAGTGGCATACAAAAGATTTACAAAAGTTGTATAAATTATAACATTGTAGCCAAAGATTTCAGGTTGTGGTGCACAGGTAACCTGAAGATGAGCCCAAATCCTTAAGAGGTTAGAACTTTTTAATACATTTTCTGTACAGCATAAATCGTTCCCTATATGTTCTGAAAACTAAAAAAAATGCAATGTCTATATCTAGGGGTTTAATTGGAATTAAAAAAAACTACATAATTGTGATAAGTAATGCGGATTTCTCTTATGTAACGTACACTAAATGCTCATCTTTTACAGCTGTAAAAATTGTCTCACATTTCACCATTTGCATTGCAATATTGGTTTAACAACAGAGTCCCTGCACTGTCCGCTTCCTCCACCAGCCAGGGACACCGATGTACTTACCACCTTGCTCGTTCCCCTGCTCCTTCTCGAGTCTCCAGAATTTAGGGCCTGCACACGACACACAGGTCTCCTGGCAACATCTTTTGGGCATGTGCATGCGCTCCATGCTTCTTAAAGGGGCTGCATGAAAGTGTACCCAGCCTATGGCTGATAGTAATTAAGGTACCTTCCCGTGTAGGGAGGTGCCTGAGCAATTCGATTACTGGTTAGTCTGATCCTGTCAGTATGCCAATCTGCTTCCTGCGTGAATCCCATGCCTGAACCCATCATGCTTGTATCCTGTACCTGAATCTGTACAGTCTGTCTCCTGTGTCAGGCCGTCCTGCCAGCTACCTGTACCTGAACCTGTCCTGCCTGCATTCAGTACCTGTACCTGTCCTGCCTATTTCCATTTCCTGAACCCGTCCTGCCTGTCTGTGTACCCAAATCTGACCTGTCAGTCTCGAATACCCCCTCAATACTGCCTGCCCTCTGTACCTGTATCCCTGACCTTTGTGTCAGCTGCTGCAATATCAGGATCAGCCCTGAAGTGTTACCTGATGTCTACTGGCAGCCAAGTACATCCTTACATTCAAAAGCTCTGGTGAAAACCTGGTAGGCACTTAGTGACACCCCTCCAGGGTAAGCCCGGTCCGTGGCACAGTGAGTCCACACCCACTAGCATAACAATTTACATTACCTCTCCAACCTCTGGCCTTCAGATAACAAAAAAGAGAGAATGTGCAGATTTTGTAAACTATCTCCTCATATGTTTCCCGTCATTATTTTCATTAATTGTATTTTTACATGAGATCTTTATGATGTTACATCGTCATCTTCTCCCCATTCAGGTCCCTACAATATCGGATCCTCTCAGTGGATATTTCTATATAAGAGAAATTTTGCAATTGACCTATCGAGGATGGACAAGAACACAACGGCAGAGAATATTGTTCATCTCACACTAGAGATACTCTCCCGTCTTACTGGAGAGGTGAGAGATTCTGCGAAATATGTCATATTGCACAATAGTTCGGGACTAGTTATATTTTTTAATGGCACCATCTCTCTGGTGTGCAATAGCGAAATAAAATATAAATTCCATCCTAGGTTTTTTAGATTTTTTTCAGGCTTCTTCTATTCATAACAACCCTTCAGCATTTCATGTTGTGAGAAGCAATGAGGTGACAGAAGGTCCTCTCCCTTCCTAACAACTGACATAGCACCAAAAGCAGTAAACTGCCAGGTCACAAAGTTATCTGTGATCCCAAACTTGCAGGTCTATATGATACAGACAATACATGTAACTTATAGGGCAGTATTAGCTTTTAAGACTACTCCTACACTTTCAAAGTTTTTTGTACATGTCCAGCAGATGATGAAAAGACGTTATAATGAATGGGCATAACTGGAGAGGTGAGGACTCTGGAAATGTCTGTAGTGAAATTTATTAATGCGTCTCTCCATAACCAGGATTACACAGTAGTGAAGAAGACTTCTAGGGAGTGCTGTCAGGTCCCTGTGTCTGAGGAATGGGGAAGAACCAATAGCCCAATCAAGAGGCCTCCACCTCACCCCCTGATACTTGAGGACATCAATGACCAGAAGATCCTTGAACTCACCTACAAGATCATAGAGCTGCTGACTGGAGAGGTAACACTTCTAAGAATGCTGGGACATTTTACAGTAACGCTATGAAGGTGTCGATTGATGACAGTATCATTGTATGTGTCAGGTTCCTATAAGATGTCAGGATATCACCATCTATTTCTCCATGGAGGAGTGGGAGTATTTAGAAGGACACAAGGATCAGTACAAGGACGTCATGATGGAGTCTCTCGAACCCTTAACATTGCCAGGTAATTGACATTAAAACATAGATCCTTGTTGTTGTGAAGTGAGGCTTCTAGAATATCTTTACTATGTTCTTGTTTGCCTGCTGTATTATATTTACATTTTTTTCCTTGAACTTTTGTAACCTAAATAATTTTGTTTTATTTGTGAGTCGAGTTAAAGTGCATGTCTCTCAACCAAAAGACCTGTTTCTTTTAAATTCTTTATGAAACCGATATACTTTTTTAAGGGTTCGCTTTAGGATATAATATATAGGATTTAATTATAAGATCTCATAATTGCATTTTCAAGGGGGAAATGTGATGCTGAGTAACTTCTCACAGACAAGTCAAGGGACAAGGGAGTCAAGGAGTCCGGGGTCCAATGCTAGAAGAGTACATCAAACTCAAAATGGTAAGGCAAAAGAATAGTCAATGGGCAAAGTCAGGAGTCAGGCAACAAAGGTCAAGATACATCAAAAGGAAAGGAGTAATATAAACATATCGTCAAAAGGCAAAGTCCAAGGTCAGGCAACAAAGCCAAGAATAGCAGAACACTAAGCACTTGTCACACATACCAGCTACAACTGGCAATAGTCTGACCATTGTCAGCCAGCTAAATGGCCAGGCAATTATCCTGAAAGGGCGACACCTGTAGGAAACCCAGCAGATATGGCCAAATTGGGCAGGAGGGTTGTCACTCACAATACTGATAAACCAGCATGCCCCTTCCTCTCATTGGGCGGCTGAGCGGTCACTAACAATACTGACAGCCTAGCACGCCGCTGTCACTCACTGCATCCTTAGGACACCATGTAACTAACATTCTGCATCTACAGTGGATATAAAAAGGTCTGCACACACCTGTTAAAATGCCAGATTTTTTTCATGTAAAAAAAATTCATACTGAGAAGAATTATTTCAGATCTTTTTCAATCTTTAATGTCACCCATAATCTGTCCAATTCTATTGAAAAATAAACTAAATTTTTGTGGGTAGAAAAAGAAAAGTAAAGAAATACTTTGTTGAAGTACCCTTTGAATTTATGTAATTCAGTCATTTTGGGTCGGAGTGTATCAGCATGGCACTTCCAGTATTGACAATCTTTGACCACTCTTAAGGCCGCTTTACACGCTGCGATCTCGCTAGCGAGATCGCTAGTGTGAGTACCCGCCCCCATTGTTTGTGCGTCACGGGCAAATCGCTGCCCGTGGCGCACAAAATCGCTCGGACCCGTCACACATACTTACCTGCCTAGCGACGACGCTGTGACCGTCGAACAGCCTCCTTTCTAAGGGGGCGGTTCGTTCGGCGTCATAGCGACGTCACTAAGCGGCCGCCCAATAGAAGCGGAGGGGCGGAGATGAGCGGGACGTAACATCCCGCCCACCTCCTTCCTTCCTCATTGCCGGCGGCCGCAGGTAAGGTGAGGTTCCTCGTTGCTGCGGTGCCACACATAGCGATGTGTGTTGCCGCAGGAACGAGGAACAACATCGTACCTGCAGCAGCAACAATAATTGGGAATAGGGGAGCATGTCAACGATTAACGATTTTGAACGATTTTGCGACCTTTTTCGATCGCACGTGTCACACGCAACGACATCGCTAAAGCAGCCGGATGTGCGTCACGAATTCCGTGACCCCAACAATATCGCTTTAGCGATGTCGCTGCGTGTAAAGCGGCCTTAACTTGCAGATCTATCAGATTGTGAGGGTATCTCCTGTGTACTGCGCTCTGTTGAAGTCACTTACAGACTTTTCAATTGGATTCAGATCTGGGCTCTGTCTGAGCCATTTCAAAACTTTAATTTTCTTCTGGTGAAGCCAAGCATTTGTTGATTTGGAGCTATGCTTAGAATTGTTGCCATGCTGAATGGTGAAACTCATCTTCAGCTTTTTAGCAGAGGCCTGAAGGTTTTGTTGCAAAACTGATTGATATATGGAACTGTTCATAATTCGTTCCACTTTAACTTAAGCTCCATATACAGCTGCTGAAGAACAGCCCCAAAGCATATTGCTACCTCCATGCTTCACTGTGGGTATGATGTTATTTTGGTGATGTGCAGTGTTGGCTTTGAATCAAACATACTTTTTGGAATTATCGCCAAAAAGTTCAATCTTGATGTCATCACACCAAAACACGTTTCGCAGATGCTTTTGCCAAACAAGATGTAGGTTTTGGCAAAACATAGCTGAACTTGAATGTTGTTTTTTTTTCTAAGAAAAGACTTTTGTCTTGAGATCCTAGACCACAGACAAGACATATAATGAATATGGGAGATTGTTGTCTCATGAAGTACACAACCAGTACTTGCCATAAACACACAACCAGTACTTGCCATAAATTCCTGCAGCTTCTTTATTGTTGCGGTCTACAAAATTCAATATGCTAAATTCAATTTTCAAATGTACATTATTTTTGGAAATATAATATATATCAATGTATTTTAGATCATATAATAGTCTGAAAAATAATATACCAGCGTATTTTGTATCGGAAAGGTAAGAGAACTAAATCAGAATGGCAGCAGGACCCATACAGAAATATATGTAAAGGCATAAAAAAGTAAAAGGTTTACCATATTCATTTTAATTCTAGTAAGAGTTATTAAAATATAAAAAAAAAATGTGCAGTATATTACACATTATATCACCAAAAGAGTCCTATGCCTGCTAAAATTAGCAATACTAAAATCTTTGGGATTCATACATTTCATAGAACAATATACAAGTGCATCTCAATAGATTAGAATATCATGAAAAAGTTAATTTATTTCAGTAATGCAATACAAAAAGAGAAACACATATTACAGTATATAGAATCATTACACAGAGGGATCTATTCCTATATATTATATAGACTCATTACACACAGAGTGATCTATTTCAAGTGTTTATTTCTGTTAATGTTGATGGTTATAGCTTAAAACTCAATGAAAGTCCAAAAGTCATTATCTCAGAAAATTAGAATAACACAAAAGGCCTGCAATGGCTTCCTAAGCGTTTAACATGGTCCCTTCGTCTGGTTCATAGGCTACATAATCATGGGGAAGACTGCTGATTTGACAGATATCCAGAAGGCTGTCAATGACACACTCCACAAGGAGGGTAAACTACAAAAGGTCACTGTTAAAGAAGTTGACTGTTCACAAAGTACTATAGCATATTAATGGAAAATTGAGTGGAAGGAAAAAGTATGGTAGAAAAAGGTGCAAAAGCAACCGGGATAACTGCAGCCTTGATAGAATTGTTAAGAAAAGGCCATTCAAAAATTTGGGGGAGATTCACAAGAAGTGGACTGCTGCTGGAGTCAGTGCTTCAAGAGCCACCACACACAGACATATTCAGGACATGGGCTACAACAGTCGCATTCCTTGAGTCAAGCCACTCATGACCAATAGACAACGCCAGAAGCATCTTACCTGGGCCAAGGAGAAAAAGAACTGGATTGTTGCTCAGTGGTCCAAGGTGTTGTTTTCAGATGAAAGTAAATTTTGCATTTCATTTGGAAATCAAGGTCCCAAAGTCTGGAGGAAGAGTAGAGTGAAGAGGCACACAACCTTGCTGCTTGAGGTCTAGTGTGAAGCTTCGACAATCAGTAATGGTTTGGGTAGCCATGTCACCAGCTGGTGTAGGTCCACTGTGCTTTATCACGACCAAAGTCAGCTCAGCTGTCTACCAGTAAATTTTAGAGCACTTCATGCTTCCCTCTGCCGACAAGCTTTTTGGAGATGGAAATTTCATTTTCCAGCAAGATGTGTCACCTGTCTACACTGCCAAAAGTACCAATACCTGGTTTAATAACCACAGTATCACAGTGCTTGATTGGCCAACAAACTCGCCTAACCTAATCCCTATAGAGAATCTATGGGGTATTGTCAAGAGAAAGATGAGAGACACCATACCCAGCAACACAGATGAGCTGAAGGCTGCTATCAAAGCAACCTGGGCTTCCATAACACCTTAGCAGTGCCACAGGCTGATCGCCTCCATGCCACGCCGCATTGATGCAGTAATTCATGCAAAAGGAGCTCCGACCAAGTATTGAGTGCATTTACTGTACAGACTTTTCAGTAGGCGCCAACATTTCTGAGTTTAGAATCATTCTTTCAGTTGGTCTTATATAATATTCTAATTTTCTGAGATAATGACTTTTGGGTTTTCATTGGCTGTAAGCCATAATCATCAACTTTAACAGAAATAAACACTTGAAATAGATCCCTCTATTTCTAATGACTTTATATAATATATGCGTTTCCCTTTTTAAATTGAATTACTTAAATAAATTAACTTTTTGATGATCTTCTAATTTATTGAGATGCACTTGTAACTCATTAAGAAGCTCTTCTGTGAGGTTTTTACCTGTGTATATGTATATGTAATGTAGTGTGTTAATATACTCACCGATCGCCATCTTTCCCAGTTTCCAACACTGCGCTTTTCCTCTTCTGGATCCTATGACTTCTACTCTGACTCTCTGGATCCCACTGGGATCTATTTGGGAAGCCAGAAGTCACTTTTACAATGTAAGTCTATGAAGCCTTGTTTTCACGTTCCATAGGTTTACATTGTAAAAGTGACTTCTGGGTTATACAAAGACCCCAGTGTGAGCCGTCAAGTCGGAATTGCAGTTATGTCACTGAACAGAAAACCGAAGTGGAATTGGAAAGAGAAGACATTGAGTATGTTATCGTTCTTACATCACATTACATCTGTATTTTTACACAGGTTTAGGGCATAAAGAAATGTCAAGGAATTGCAAAATTGCTAAATCTGTTTTGGTCGATAGGCCTAGAATACATGAAGGAGGAAGGGGTTAAAGTTATATATATATAAAAAAAAAAAAAACCCTCGGTTTTGTTGTTGACAGATGATGAAGTAATAAACTCGGAAGGTAATGTGATGGCTACAGATTTTAAAGCAGAAGATCAAGGAATCAAACAAGAAACATATGAGGAGTATACCATTGTTACAGATATACAACCTGCCCTTCACAACGAAGATTTATCATCTGATCCTTTAGAACAGGTTCTATCATCTGATTCATCACAGACAATTAAGCAAAATAAAAATAACAGAACGGATGATGAAGATCGAGGAGCTGAAACAACGGAGAAACCATTTTCAGAGTGTGAAAACACTTGGAAACCAAATCTCGATGACTTTCAAAAAACTCACACAGGAGAGATTCCATATTCATGTTCTCAATGTGGGAAATATTTTACATATAGGTCACAATATTACAGCATTCATGCAGGGGAGAAGAAATTTTTATGTTCTGAATGTGAAAAGGTTTTTATAAAGGAGTCAGATCTAATTCAACATCTCACACGAAAAAAGCCATTTACATGTTCAGAATGTGGAGCATGTTTTAGCCAGAAATCAAGTCTTATTCGGCATGAGAGAATTCACACAGGGGAGAAGCCGTATTCATGTTCTGAATGTGGGAAATGTTTTAAACAAAATTCAGATTTAGTTAAACATCAAAGAAGACACACAGGGGAGAAGCCATTTCCATGTACCATATGCGGGAAATGTTTTAATCAGAAATCAGATGTTACAACACATCAAAGAATTCACACAGGGTGCAAGCCATTTCTATGTTCAGAATGTGGGAAATATTTTAGTCGAAAATCAAGTCTTTATAAACATCTGAGAACCCAGCACACAGAGAAGTCATTTTTATGTTTAGAATGAAAAAATAATGATTTATTTGGACAATTTGTTCATCCTCAGGAGTTCACATAGGGCCAAATCCAAATTCAGTTATTTTGCAGTCCACAAAAAACATTTGTTCCTTTTAGGGTTTTTTTTTTTTTTCTCTCAAACAATACTAATAAACCATACAGTTTACATTTTTTTGCTACTTTCTGGAGTACTAACATATTGTTTTGTGTATTATTTTGTGTTTTTCAGTCTTATTATTGAACATACAATAAAACTTCACAGTATTACATTTCATTCGAATTCTAGTTATTTACTATCTGTTGTGTTAAACAGTCAGCTAGAGGGATTGAGTCCCTCAAAGGCACCTTTTCGGCTCCTGATTGACTTCCTTGATTTAAAGCTGGCCATACACATTAGCTGGCTGTTGGCTGAATGATGGTTTGGTCGAAAGCCATCTCAGCCAACCTTCCAATACATAGGAGTGCTCGGACAGCCGGGCACTTCTCTTAGGGAGTACAATGTAATCGGCAGTTCGAAATCAGACATGCATGTTTGAAATTTTTCCGAACCTACAGAAATCTTTCTCAACCTACAGTAGTGTAGACCGTTGTCCAAACCTGTTGATATCGGCAGGTACAGCTGACTTTAGTCTAATGTGCATGAGGGCCCTAAACCTTGTATTCTCAATTACACCACAGTACATGAATCCCTGCATTTCTGTGGCTTTGTTCACAAGTACAGTTGGCATCTGTTTCTTATGGATCCAGGATTATCCCCTTAGGGGATTTGCCTGAAAATTGTGGTCAGTTAGTTGCTCGCTTGCTAGCTAGTTGTCAGGTCCTGTTTATCCTGTCCCTGTTACCTGTACTTATGCCCGCCTTTCCATACCTATCAGTACCTGCCATGCGCTCCAAACCTGCCGACCCAGCTGTCCAGTCTACATTAGTTGTCCCAGTTGCACCTGCCTGCACTACTAAAGACTGTACATCTTAGCCAGTCCCTGACCTGTGGGTCAGCTGCCACAGTCCAGGACACTGCTCTGGGAGTGGCACCTGGCGTCTACCGGCAGCCAAGCCCATCCTGACCATCAGAGGCTCTGGGGAATACCTAATAGGCGCTTACTTAAGCCCCTCCCATGTTAGGGTCAGCTTGGGTTCCCCCTGTGGTGCAGTGGGACCACTCCTGCTCATTGCTATCTCTGTGAGTATAACACTCATTATAATCTCTGACTATCTTCACACCTCCGAATTTTCATACGTATCATGTGTCCGTGTGATCCACACAGAGACATATCTAGTATTTACCATCATCGCGAATGAAAAAGGACAAAAGACGTCTATGGCTCAGTGAAAAACACAACTAGCACACTAATGACAACTGAGTGATATGTAGCAAAATTAAATGTATTCAAGAAATCAAAGATTTTTATGTGTTAAAGATGTGCAAAGATGATCGAGAGAGAGGTTTATAGATAATATATAGATGCATAGAGAGAGAGATAAATAATAGATAGGTTATAGATTGTACAGCTCTTTAGTCAAATAATTAAATGAAAAAAACAAAACAAACAACGTGGGGTACCACCCCATTTTTGATAACGAGCAGAAAGTTGTGAGCTGATATCATCAGTATGAGAAGGTACATGGTTATTTGGCCCTTCCCGGCCTAAAAATACCATCCTGCAGACACCCTAGAAGAGGCACATTACATTCTCCAATTCTGTCGCTTCACTTCGGCTCTTTCCGATTGCCCTAGTACTTTGGCAATTGGGGTAATATTATTTGGAGATGATGTCAGCTGTATTTGGGGACAATTCATATCAAGCCCTGGTGTTAGTAATTTGAAAAACACTCCCCAACTCTTTCCCTGGTTCGCCAATTTATAAAAACAAAACCAGGCACGGCCGATATAGTCCAAGGAATATATTTAGTCAAAACAGAAACATAAAAACACAGAAAAGAAAACATCCCCCATACTCTGGAACGCTCTACCTCAGCACATCAGACTCTCCCCTACCGTGGAAAGCTTCAAGAAGAACCTCAAGACCCACCTCTTCCAACAAGCCTACAACCTACAATAGCCCTCAGTCCAGTAGACCAATGCGCAACCAGCTCTGTCCCCACCTATTGTACCATCACCCATTCCCTGTAGACTGTGAGCCCTCGCGGGCAGGGTCCTGTCTCCTCTTATACCAGTCTGTTTTGTACTGTTAATGATTGTTGTACGTATACCCTCTTTCACTTGTAAAGCGCCATGGAATAAATGGCGCTACAATAATAATAATAATAATAATAATAATCCCCAGCAGGTCAGACGTAGTCCAGAGTGAACCTGACGATCAAAGTATATGCAGCATTGTTCTGATATTCCATAGGCTTTGAAGAGCAGCCACTCCTGGCTCATGCTGCGCTCCGCGAGACGCGGCGACGTCAGTAATGTCACCGCTCATTAGACGTTCAAAGGGATGCTATGCTCTATGTGACCCAGCGATTTTGATGAGTGGTGACGTTGCTGATGTCATTGCTCATCACAGTTCACGGGTCTCGTGGAGCACAACATGAGCAAGTGGCTGCTCCTCAAAGACTATGGAGAATCAGAACGATGATCCCTATACTTTGATCTTCAGACTCGCTCTGGACTACATCGGACCTGCTGGTGTTTTTTTTTTTTTTCTTTTTTTGTAGATAAAGTGATGAATGAAAGTGTCTTGTTTTATTTGTCTATGTTGTTATATTTCTGGTTTATTTTACAGCTTTGCATTTGTGTACTATGTCCCTTACTATGGTGGACCGCATGGTTTTCTTTTAAATAAATTGGTGAACCAGGGATAGAGTTGTGAAGTGATTTTTCTTTAAATAAACTATTTTTGTGAGTGTGTTTTTTTTTTTCTTTTACTGGGTTAGTAATGGTGGTGTCGGATAGACAACTCTCCATTACTAACACCACGGTTTGATGTTAGCCGTGTTTTGGGGCAATTCACAGCTAACATCATCCCCAAATACCATTACCCTGATTGTTAAAGCACCAGGGCAATTGGAAAGAGCAGAGGCAATGCGCCAGAATTGTGATGCTTCACTTCTGGGGCGGTCATGGGCTGTTATTTTTATGCTTGGAAGGGACCAGTAATAATGGACCTTCCCAGCCTGATAACATCAGCCCACAGCAGTCTGCCTTACTTTTGATGGTTCTCAAAAAAAGGGGGACCCCACATTGTTTTTTTAGTTTTATTATTTATTTGGCTAGATAGCTGTACAATCTACCATCTATCTATTAGTTGCTTATCATCTATCTATCTGTCTGTCTGCCTATCTAGCTATCTATCTTTGCATTTCTTTGTCAGCAGGTCTGACCCCTACCGGGCAGGGGTGTCAGTACCCAGCACGTGGCTCCGTAGGGTCTGCCCATCCCACTGTTCTTTGTAGCGGGGTGGGGGTTCCCCAGGACGACAAAGAGGCAGTGACCCAAAAAAGTCCGATCCAAACAGCTTTTATTGTCATCGCTGAACAGGTAAACGTCCTCCGGGACACAGCCAGGTTATGCACAGTCCATACGGTTCCCGTCACACAGGCACCGCTTGCCGTAGGAGACGGTCTTACTATACCCCGTTCTGCTATTCCAGGAGGGTCCACAGACTTATGTTATCGTTCCACACAGGCCTGGACTTTCCTCAGCTTCCTGCTCTGCAGTTTACAAAACAGACTCTGCCCCACCCAGGCCTTTACAGAGACCTTTTAAATGAGAGCTGTGGACATGAGCCTTCTGCATAACCCGGACTGGAGATAGCGGACTGGCCACTATGTAGGGCTCTAATATGTTTCTGTACGCATTCTGGGGGATATATACCGTCCATCGCATATGAATGCCCCCCCTATCTCACATACCCCCCCCTCTGTTCAAACTCATGGGGTTGAACAGACGCCCCCAAACAGGCCGCCCGAGACAGGGCATCCGCATTGCCCAGGGACGAACCGGCCCGATGTACCACTGTAAAACTGAAATTTTGAAGGGATAGGAACCAGCGGGTGACCCGGGCATTCCGTTCTTTCACATTTCTCATCCAAATGAGGGGCGCGTGGTCCGTCACTAGCCGAAACTGTCGCCCGAGCAAATAATAGCGCAGGGACTCCAAGGCCCATTTAATAGCCAAGCACTCCTTTTCCACTACACTATAATTTTTCTCCGCCAGGGTAAGTTTCCGGGTCAAATAGGTAATCGGATGCTCAGTTCCGTTCACCTCTTACGAGAGGACGGCACCTAGACCCACCTCAGAGGCATCTGTTTGCACAAGGAAGGTGTTACCAAAACCGGGGCTAATGAGGACCGGTTGTCCACACAAGGCAGTCTTCATGGACTGAAATGCTTCCTCAGCCTGAGGGGTACAGCGTACCATGGCCGCCTTTTTACCCTTCAACAGATCGGTCAAAGCCGCTGTTCTCCCGGCAAAGTCCAGTGTGAACCGCCGGAAATACCCGACAATGCTGAGGAATGCTCTCACCTGTTTAGTGGACACTGGTCTGGGACACTTTTGGATGGCCTCGATTTTATTTACTTGAGGCTTGATCACCCCGCGGCCAATCACGTACCCACAAATACCGGGCTTCCTCCAGACCAATTGCACATTTTTTTGGGTTGGCTGTCAATCCTGCCGCCCGCAGGGAGTTAACGACGGCCTGGACCTGGGACAAGTGGGTCTGCCAATCGGTACTGAAGATGATGATGTCATCTAGATATGCGGATGCGTACTTCTAATGGGATTCCAACACTACATCCATCAGCCTTTGGAAAGTAGCCGGGGCTCCATGTAAACCGAAAGGCAAGACAACATAGTGGTAGAGACCATCTGGTGTTATAAAGGCCGTTTTTTCCTTGGCTGACTCTGTCAACGGCACCTGCCAATAGCCTTTGGTAAGGTCAAGCGTCATGAAGTATTGAGCCTTTCCCAATCGTTCAATCAGTTCGTCCACACGGGGCATAGGGTAAAGGTCGAACTTGGAAACCTCATTCAATCGCCGGAAATCATTGCAGAAACGCATCGACCCGTCGGGTTTTGGAATCAGCACAATGGGACTAGCCCAGTCACTCTTTGATTTCTCGATCACCCCTAGTGTAAGCATCTGTTTCACCTCTGCAGCAATGGCTTGTCTCCGGGCCTCGGGCACCCGGTACGGTTTTATACGCACCTTTACCCGAGGCTCGGTGACAATGTCATGTTGGATGATCGAAGTACGGCCGGGTAACTCGGAAAACACATCCGAGTTCTGCTGTACTAACTTTCGAACTTCACGGCGCTGTGGTTTAGAGAGCGTGTCGCCTAGATTCACCCCCCCTTTGGTCCCCAGGATGGGCGGCACTACAGGAGCCCCACAGGACACCTCCAGGGTCACTCCCGTAACCATACAGTCACGGTCTTTCCAGGCTTTAAGCAAGTTAACATGATACAATTGTTCCGGCTACCTCCTCCCCGGCTGGTGTATTCAGTAGTTCACCTCCCCCACCTTTTCCCGAACCTCATACGGCCCCTGCCATTCGGCCAACAGTTTATTCTCGGCAGTGGGCACCAAGACCAAGACCCGATCCCCGACATTAAAAGATCTGATGGTGGCTCGGGTGTTATAAGTGCGCCTTTGTGCCCCTTGGGCCCTTGTTAAATGTTCTTTTACAATAGGCAAAACCGCTGTGATGCGATCCTGCATTAGAGCCACATGTTCAATCACACTTTTATATGGGGTGCGCTCCTGTTCCCATGTTTCCTTGGCTACGTCCAGCAAGCCCCTAGGGTGTCTGCCATAAAGCAACTTGAATGGTGAAAAACCCGTGGATGCCTGCGGCACCTCTCGGAGCGCAAACATAAGATAGGGCAACAGCATGTCCCAGTCCCTCCTGTCCTTGGCAATCACTTTTTTTAGCATGGACTTAAAGGTTTTATTACAACAGCCCATCAGTTTGCGGATGGTACACCGATGTGCGCAGGTGCTTTATTTTCAATAATTTACATAATTCTTTTATCACCTTGGACATAAACGGAGTCCCCTGGTCAGTAAGGATCTCCTTTGGTAGCCCCAGACGACAAAACATGGCAAACAATTCCCGGGCAATCAGCTTAACGGAGGTATGGCGCAGCGGAATGGCCTCTGGATAGCGTGTGGCATAATCTACAACTACCAAAATGTGTTGGTGATCGCGTGCGGATTTTACCAGGGGCCCTACCAGATCCATTGCAATCCGTTCAAAAGGTTCTTCTATAATTGGGAGAGGCACCAATGGACTCTGGAAATTTGCAATGGGCGAGGTCAGCTGGCAGTCCGGGTAGGATTCACAGAATTTCCGTACCTCTGCGTACACTCCCGGCCAAAAGAACCTCCGTAAAATGCGCTCTTGTGTCTTGGTAACCCCTAAGTGCCCCCCTAGGGGGTGTGTGTGAGCCATGTTAAGCACTGCCTGACGATGGGATTGTGGCACTACCAGTTGTTCTATAATCTCTGCTCTGATTTTGTCTTCCCGGGTATAGTAAATTATTATAAATCGCCATGCGGGGAAAAACAACTTCTGCCCTGTTTGTTGAGCCACCCCATTTACCTCTTTTACATTCTCCCATGCCTGGGAGAGGGTAGGGTCCCTTGACTGCGCCATCCCGAAGGCCTCCCGGGACATTTCCAGCTCCGGGGTCATTACGGTCTCTTCCCTTCCCCCTGCCAATACCGCTAGGGGACCCCTGTCAGGTTCTCCCCCTGTCCCTAGGTCGGCGATCCATACAGCAGGTATCCCCGACTCGGGATCATCGGGTTCTTCACCTGGACCCATTTTTGCCTGGGGAAAAGTACTATTTCTCTCCCACAGGTACCAAAACAACGGGAAATGCCTTCCCATTACTACCCCGTATGGTAGAGTTTTCACCACTCACGTCTCCGCACGGACTGGAGAGGCATACCTCTGCTGTTGGATATTTGCGGAGTTCATGTATACACACAATCCCAACTTCCCTCTCCGGGGATTCCATCCCCGAGATCAGTGACCCATGAACAAGGGTCACTATACTGCCAGAGTCCAACAGGGCCTCTGCCCGATGTCCATGTACATACACGTGACAAAGAGGAGGTTCAAGAATAGGGCGTGCAGTATACACCGTATTAGCATACATAGACATTCGGCGTGAGTACCCACAATCCATGGACTCCGTAATCAAAGGGCAATAAGCGGCGATATGGCCTGGCCCTTGACATCTCCAGCACTTCATAGCGGTGGCCCCACCAGTTTTTGTTACCATTCTTGGGGGGACTAGTCTTTTGCCACTCTGTGCGGGTTACCCCCTCGGCATGGGCTTGGGTTTTGTTGTTCACCAGCCCCGTACGTGTATCTCGGCCAGGGTCCTGTGGCCGCCGGGCCTGACGCACTGGGGCAGAGTCTCATATAAAGTCCTGTGTGGCGGTATATCACTCAACTAGACTCACCACCTGATCCAGGTTACCCGGGTCTCCTTGCCCCACCCAACGTCGTATAGCGACTGGCAGAGTCCGCACCAACCGGTCGACCACCACCCTTTCCACCATCTGGACTGGAGACAACACCTCCGGCTGTAACCACTTTTTCACCAATTGTAGTAAGTCATATGCTTGAGACCTGGCAGGACAGGTCTCCACATAGGCCCATGAAAATACTCGCTGAGCCCTCACATATGTATTGACCCCCAGACGTGCAAGAATCTCACCTTTCAGTTTCTCGTAGTCCAGGGCATCCTCCCGGCTGAGGTCAAAGTAGGCTTTCTGGGCATCCCCTATCAGAAACGGAGACATCACTTCCGCCCACTGGTCTGCCGGCAGTTTTTCCTGCTCCGCTGTGCGCTCAAAAACCGTAAGGAAAATCTCCACGTCATCCTCCGGGCTTAGCTTCCGCAGGGTAGAGCGAACCCTGTCCCAGGGTACCCGTCGGTCTGAGGCAGTTGCCGGCGGTGTCTCACGCAGGGCCGCAATCTTCTGCCGTAGTAATCCATTCGCCTCTTGTTGCTGTCTCTGGGTCTCCTGATGCTGCCGCTGGGATTCCTGGTGCTGCTGCTGGAACAGACCCAATTGCTCCTGTTGCTTCTGCTGAGTTAGTACCAACTGCCGCAGAAGCTCCTCCATGTTGTCAGCTTGTTTATACCGTAGCGTAGCAGGCTTGATTATTGACATGCAGCGGTGGGGTATGCCTCAATTCTCCTTGCCCGCATTCTCCATCATATTGTAGCGGGGTGGGGGTCCCCCAGGACGACAAAGAGGCAGTGACCCAAAAAAGTCCGATCCAAACAGCTTTATTGTCATCGCTGAACAGGTAAACGTCCTCCGGGACACAGCCAGGTTATGCACAGTCCATACGGTTCCCGTCACACAGGCACCGCTTGCCGTAGGAGACGGTCTTACTATACCCCATTCTGCTATTCCAGGAGGGTCCACAGACTTATGTTATCGTTCCACACAGGCCTGGACTTTCCTCAGCTTCCTGCTCTGCAGTTCACAAAACAGACTCTGCCCCACCCAGGCCTTTACAGAGACCTTTTAAATGAGAGCTGTGGCCATGAGCCACCTGCATAACCCGGACTGGAGATTGCGGACTGACCACTATGTAGGGCTCTAATATGTTTCTGTACGCATTCTGGGGGATATATACCGTCTGTTGCATATGAATGCCCCCCCTATCTCACACCTTCCTTACATACAGGGTACTCACTCGGATCGCAGTCCTGGATCTTCCTCCAGCTCTCTGCCTGTGGCCTGCTCATCCAGAAACATGCATGCACTGAACAGGTTTTCCAGGACCTTCCTTAGGCAACGCCCGCCGCATGCTGCTGTAATTTAAAGGGCCAGTAATACTTAACCTGGAAGTGCTTCTCAGCCTATTGCAGAGGCACTGGATATATATAAGGCATCCTCCTTTTCTGGGAGGTGCCTCAGCAATGTCTTCCTGTCCCTAAGTGTGGTGTTGCTTCCGTCAGGTCCCTGTTCTCTGTCTTTGTTGTCTATCCGTGTCCCTGTTCTTAATCTCTGTTCCTTGTCTCTGCTCAGAGCTGGCCGTGCCTGTCTGCTGCTCAGTCCTTGCCTGGGATTGCAGCATCCTACAGAGTCCACACCTGGTCCATTGTGACTACTCCGTTCAGCTTACTGATCCAGATCAAGCACCACCTGTAGAGGTCCGTACCGAGTCTTCATGCATCTACGTCCTACCTGCTACTGGACCAAGACCTGGCTTGGTGACGCCATTTACCTTCACTTTGGTCTGGACTCCGCTGATGCTCTGGTCATACCTGCTGTGTTCTACTACTCGGTCATACTTTCGGGTAACTGGACTTCTCTAGTGCTAATCGCACATGAACACTGGACTCTATTCTAGGATCTCTGTTATTTGGCACCGGTCACACGATGACCAATAAATAAAGCTCTTCTTTTTCTCAAGCATTGTCCAAGTCAGTTCATAGGATCAGCTGCCACAATCCTCTGTGGTCCTGTGGGTTCACTAATGCGCTCCCCGTGGGTAGTGCAACAGTCTTTTGCACATTAAACCCATTAATTTCAGTGTCATGCATTTTTATCCCGTACATGTCACGCAGATGCCACACAGCACAAGGATGACACACACATACACACGAATAGACAAAACAGAAAGTGCTACACGTGTTTTTTGTGTGCACGTGTGAAGGAGGCTTAAAACTGACACTTTGCTTTTTTTTGCTTCTGTTTTTGTTCTGCTTGTAATGGATCTATTTTTACCAGGTGTCTCTGAACACCCCTAGTGTTCTATGCATGTACAGAGCTAAAAACACAGATCCATTACCAGAAAAAATAACAGATCTGTTTTAATCCATAGAACTTCATTGTTAAAAAGTTATTCGCTTGCT
Organism: Anomaloglossus baeobatrachus; assembly: GCF_048569485.1. Lineage (NCBI taxonomy): Eukaryota > Metazoa > Chordata > Amphibia > Anura > Aromobatidae > Anomaloglossus > Anomaloglossus baeobatrachus. The sequence goes on from NC_134357.1 coordinate 523,819,958, forward strand.
AGCCATCTTTTTTTGTGCAGACTATGTTTTTTGCTCGAGTTAAAATACAGATAGCAGACAGGCATGGGAAAAAACAGTAGACATTTTATGATACTTCTATTCCCATATATCCTATATTGGAATGTTTTTTTTTTTATGGTTCCAAAATAGACCCAAAAATGGAAATATCTAATGGTCATGTGAACAACGTCTTACACGTTCAACTATTTTGTCTGGATTACAAATTTTCCAGCCTTATATAATTGTCCTATATTTATGGGTCCTTTATTTTTAATGTTCAGGCACAATACAGACTGAGAGGTGTGCTACGTGAAATGGTTTGTTCTTAAAAATAGATAGTAGCATGAAAGAATGTGTATATTTTCTCCTTAATATTTATGGAAAGAAGTGATGTAAATTTGCTCTACAAGAAGTAAATCTGCCAGATGGCAGCTCTTAAACCTGGCCCTGACCCCCTATTAACTTTCTCACCATTAACCATGCTGGAGCCTGCTTCCGGGCTTACATCACCGAGGCTATCAAGCTCTATGATACATATCTCCCTTCAAGGATTTTTCCAGTGAACTTCTCATAGCCCATACACTATGCTGCTCTCAGATGGGGTAACAAAAACCTGCTGATAGATTCCTTTTAATATGATATGAGCCACATGGAGTTAGATGGTAGAGAATTCAGAAAGTGTTAGATGCTAAAATCATTGGCTTTCTTTCAAAGTCCCTTTGCGGTTATTAATTTTAGTTTATTTGGTTTATTAAGCTTTTAGCTTGTATAATGGAAGTTAAAGGGTTTGTCTGGTGAAAACAAGTGGGATCCCTTGCTTTTTGACAGCGCTTCAGGTATACACAGGCAACAAACAAAATGAGGTTTTGTCACAGGGTACTGTTCGCAGTTATTACACTCGTGGCGAGCGTCCAGGAGTGGCCCCACTGGGCCATACACCGGACTCCCCTGAAGGAGCTAACATGGAGCTAACCTCTATACAGAGGTATATGTCAGGTGCAGCCCCAGTGGGCCTAAATGCATGACAGCCAGGACCAGTTGAGTTGGTTGACGGACTGGTGAATCTCTGATGTCCAGTATGGATGTGCTGAGATGCGGCAGTACAGATGTGGAGGCTCACACATGGCAGCATAGAGGTAGTGGCTCACACGTGGCAGCACGGAGGTAGTGGCTCATGTGCGGCAGCATGTAAGTGATGGTAACAAGCTCTGGATAGAGACACAGGTTCGCAGGAACGAGTCACTGGTACAAAACACAAGAGGGTTAGACACAGTGACAAGTATGGGTCCTGAGAACTAGCAACGCACTAAGGATAGGCAACGTTGCTCGGGCGCTGCCCTTAAGGGGGGGCAGGCTTAAATACCTTTAGGGTAATAGCTGACCTCAAGGAACACTTCCGGGTAATGGGATGCCGACCCTTTAAGAAAGGGGTGTGGTAGTGTACACCCTTTGGGCATCACCAGAAGGCCTGTGTGTGGCCTGGAAGCAGGAGGAGGCCACAGCAGACCCATGGCCAGGAATAAGGCGCATGGAACCGGCGGACAGGTGAGGAGAACGGCACCTCCGCCATGGCCTTGGAGCGGAAGCTTCCGGGGGTGCCGCATCGGGACCGGCCACTACAGAAGTCACATTGCAGCTCCAAAGTGGCTACGATAAACAGGCTTAGCACAAAGTTCTCCATTTCCCAATACCTAGGGGTTGCCCTGGCCTTCACATTTTAATACCTGTACAGAGATCTGCATGTACACAGGGGTCCCTGAGTAAGGGCCACAAAGTCAGCTGCTGTTCAGTGGCACAAGCTGGCAAGTAGGACAGTAAAGGGTGCTTTACACGCTGCGACATCGCTAGCGATTGCTAGCGATGTCGAGCGCGATAGCACCCGCCCCCGTCATTCGTGTGACATTTGTTGCTCGCTCCCATAGCGAACATTATCGCTACGGCAGCGTCACACACACATACCTTGTCAGCGACGTCCCTGTGACCGCCGAACAATCCCTCTCTCAAGGGGGAGGTGCGTTCGGCGTCATAGTGACGTCACTGCGGCGTCACTAAGCGGCCGGCCAATAGAAGCGGTGGGGTGCAGATGAGCGGGACGTAACATCCCGCCCACCTCCATCCTTCCGCATTGCCGGTGGACGCATGTAAGGAGATGTTCGTCGTTCCTGCGGTGTCAGACATGTGATGTGTGGTGTCGCAGGAATGACGAACAACATCGTACCTGTGGCAGCAACGATATTAAGGAAAGGAGCGACGTGTCACTGATCACCATTTTTGAACGATTTTGCGATCGTTGATCGTCGCTCCTTGGTGTCACATGCTGCGATGTCGCTACCGGCGCAGGATGTGCGTCATTAATGATGTGACCCCGACGATATATTGGTAGCGATGTCGCAGCATGTAAAGCACCCTTAAGGGTCAGATCTAGTAGGTCACTTTAGGAACAGAATCACAAAACAAGTGGATAGTCAAATATCTAACCAAGGTCAAAGAACTGGAAAAATGAGGACAAAACTGGTTCACAGAACAGAAGTATAAACCTGATAGATGTGCTATTGACTGATAATGGCAGCTGATACTCATGGTTTTAACCCCGTCACGAGTTTGTATGTACTGGTACGTCCTTTGTCCTGTCCCCTTGCTTTGATGCGGGCTTGCACATCGAGCAAGGTAGTTGACATAGTTGCATAGTTGCAAGGTAGTTGACGAAGCAAGGTAGTTGCAAAACGCGCGTCAGTGTGTTTGTGGGAGGCCGCGGCACCATCACGTACTTGGACCATCGGTGATATTATTATGCATGACAGTAATGTAGATGTAATCCCCCTACAGCTATGAAGCATTATACATCTCTTATTTATTATAGATAGGGATTCTGTTTATGCATATGACCTTAGATTGGTTTTCCATATAAGGAGAAAGATATAACTTGTTGGCAATACATATAAGTCCAGATTTATTGATAACAGGTGCCGGGTCTTCCTCATTTATTCCAGCCGTCATCTGGGTTGATCCATTCATTTTTATGTATTTTTATGTACAATAAAGATGGTTGTCAATTAAATTATACAGTATGGCTTGCATATTTCCATTGGTGTATATGACCTCTGTGTCTGTCATGACGATCTTCCTTTGAATGTCAGCTGGGAGCTGGCATTCATAGAAGATCGTGATTTCTGTTGTACAGAGCAGTGCTGGGACACTGCTCTGTAAATCAGAAGCGATCGGATGTTCACAGGTTCAAGTCCTGTAAAAACTACTAAATTAAGTAGAAATGTAAAGGTTTTTTTTTTTTTTTAAATATAGAAAACCCCTTTAAATTACCCCCTTTTACCCCAATAAAAATAAAACAATAATAAAAAATACACATATTTGGTATTGCTGCATTCACAAATGTCTGATCTTTCAAAATGTAAAATAAATTAATCGGTAAACACATAACAAAAAAAAAATATTCAAAACACCAGATTTACATTTTTTTGGCTGCCATAACATTGCAATAAAATTAAATCAAAACATTATATCTAAATGGTATCAGTAAAAACATCAGCTCAGGGTGCAAAAAATAAGCCATCACTTAGCGCCAGATCCCCTCCTAAAAAAAAGGTTACGGTTCTTAGAAAATGGCGCCAAATGCAATTTTTTTTCTGTGGCGCCTTTCCCCACTGATATGATCTCTTGCTCAAGCATTGCCTACCCTTTCTAACCCTTAAGCCATCATAATCCAAGATGTCTCTATTAGCTCTCCATGAACATATATGCCTTGCAACCCAAAGACATTTATTTGATGAAGGTTAATATTGTCAATTTTGGAACATTACAATGATTAAAATCTCCTATAATTTCATCTCATCGAGTGCTGAGTTTTATTTCTACTACCGGTAGCATAAATGGAGGACTGGAATCCTACTCGGGCAGCACAGCTCACACAGTGCCGTGTATGACTTTCCTATCCTAAGAATAGGTGATCAATGTTAAAGTTGTTGACAACCTCTTTAAACGTCATAAACCTTCACTATATGCAGACAAAAATGACAAAAGAAAACCAAAACATGGTTCTTTCTCTGGTTAGGCAAATTAGGCACACAGTCTCTCACACTTGCCGTGACACAGGCCTTGCTCACCTATTTGTTGAATTATCAACCAGAACGACTGCCTCCCCAATACCACACCAATCTGAGCCAATTTAGCAGTCTTTTATAGGAGCTGCAAAGGACGGATTGGAGTAATTTGAGAGACCATTCCCACTCTTTGGCCTCACCTAAAATCCTGTTCCATTAAAAAAATCTCTCAGCATCCTTTTATTGCCAGGCCCTTAACTTGCAGGACTTACATCTCTGAGGTTGGCCAGCTTCCTGCGACAAGACATCTCCAAGTCTGACATCAGATGCATCTGTGTGAACAATGAATTCCTACGGAGGACCAATTTTTGCCCCGGAAATGCTTCCTCAACTTCTGGAAACCACTTAGCCATCACAGATTTTGAGCCCTTCAGAAGATTGCTAAAAGAGCTGTACTCATGGTAAAATTAGGTATAAACCTCCTGTTACACCCCACGATGCCCAGAAATGCTCTGTGCTGCTTCTTTATGAGGAGTTTTGGCCTACTATGTAATGTTGCTACCTTTTTATTTGGGATTTAATCTCTCCCCTGCCTACCACGTAGCAAAAATACTTTGTTTCCTCCATCCCCATGGCACATCTCTTCGGGTTAATAATAAATCCGGCTTTACATACGGCATCAAGTATTGCCTGGACTTTAAATAATTTCCCCATACATGGCTGAAAATGACGTTATCATCTAAATAAGCTTCTGGGTACTCTCTGTCAAGGGCTAGGACCCAGTCAATGACTATGAAAAGTGGCTAGCGCCCCCTGCAACCCAACAGGCATCCTGAAATAGTGATAACACGTCTGGTGTTTGAAAAGCTGTCTTTTCTTGGCCTCCTTGAAAAGAGGAATCTGCCAGTAGCCTTTTGTGAGATAAAAGGTGATGATGTACCGAGCTAGCCCTAATCTTTCAATGAGCTAATCTACGCATAGCATTGGGCAGATGTTAAACTTCAATAATTCATTGCGTTTCCTGTAATCATTGCCGAACCACCATTTTAAATCTGAGTTTGCCACCAGCACCATGGGGCTAGCTCAACCACTTTTGGATCTCTCAATTACCCCCAAGTCCAGCTTCCTTTTTACCTCCTTCGAGATTAGCTCCTGGTGGGTCTCTGGAATCCGGTAGGGCTTCAAATTGTCCCAAACATGAGGCTCGGTGAGAACCTCATGCTCAATAACTCAAATGAGACCTGGCAACTCAGAAAACATGTCCCTATTCTGGTGCAAGAACTCCTGTCACTGTTGTTTTTACGAGGGCAACTATGTTTCTGCTACCTCGAAGTCTTCAACCTTGGCTTCCAACTTGGCAACCAAGCAAGGAGTTTCAAGAGGTTCCCAATCCTGCCAGGGTTTGATTAGATTGACATACTTGATATAAGAGCTTCCTTTTTCCTGGCTGCTGTATCTTGTAGTTGACCTTTCCCATTTTTTATACCACTTTATAGGGCCCCTGCCATTTGGCAAAGAATGCATTCTCTACTGTGGGCTCAAGCAACTGTACCCAATTCCCAGGCTTGAAATGTCTCATGAGAGCCGACCTATTGTATACCCTGACCTTGGCCTCCTGTGAGATGTTCTTTCACAATCAGCATACCTTAGGCGAGATTCTCCTGCATCTGGATAACATATTATATTACTCTTTTATATAGTGTCAAGTCTCCTTTGCTACTTCCAGGAGACCACAGGGGTATCAGCCATACAGCAACTCAAACAAGCAGAACCCTGTGGAAGCTTGTGGAACTTCTTTGACAGAAAACAAGATATCGGTGTTACTGCCGAAGCGGCAGTGAGCGTTATGGCCGACATGGGAGTGTGGACCCACTGGACCACAGAACACGAACTTACACCGGAGGGTCATGATTAAGTGTTTAGCGGGTATTCACCAGAGCCTCAGATGGTGAGTTTGGACTTGGCTGCCGGTAGACACCAGGTGCCTCTCCAAGGCAGTCCCTGTGTTCTTAGTAGTTGTCATGAACAGTAACTGAGATGAAGTCAGAGTCACTGGCAGGATTCTGGACTGGCAACAGATGAGACAGAGAGTTGACGCCATAGTTGGGACAAGTGCAAACAAGACAGCTGATACAGTCTGGTCTGGTTAAAGTTCACCAATAGGACAGGCTGTGGTACAGGTGTAGCCAGGACAGCTGGCACAGACTGGACTGGTTCAGGTTCACAGGTTTACAGAGACACAGGAACAAGGAACTGACAAAATCACTAGTATGCACACAACTGACAAAAAAAATAACATTGAACAGTCATCTCTTACAAGGAGAGGAAGCCTTAAATGCAATAAGGCTCCCAGCAATAGCCTGGGGAAGATTTTTTGAGTAGGGTAAAAGACAGAAAGTCCAACAAAGAAAAAAATTTGAGAGCAGAGAGGACCGAACTAACAAGACTTATCATATAAAATTTCTCCTTTATTTTTCCATTAAAATCATTTGCCAAATGGCCAGACAGCTAAAAAACAGATATCCATGAAAAAGGGGGGAGGGTGGTGGAGAAAAAAATGACACGTTTCGGCCTATGCCTTAATCATGGTCATGATTTTCTGACCCATAGATGATATACATGTGCGGCTCCACCTCAAATACACCCCCCTCCGTCCACGTTGTACACAAACAAGTCCCACAAGACAAAGCCAAGGGGGTAAACTGAAACTCATGCGCACAGCAAATATCCACAGAGGGGAGACAAAAAGACACCAGAGGGGATAAACCAAAGGGGAAGGAGAAAGTCACACCAAGGAATTTTCATACAGTGCAAACACAAATCGCTAGTCACCAAAGGGAAGATCGCCAGACATGCCGGGATATTGCAACAGCTAAGCAGATGCTATCTTTGGTCAGAACTCAGAAAAATCCCCAGTCTTAAGTAGGAGACCAGCTGAAGGTGGTGATTAGCAACTTGGTTCTCTGAGAAGCCACAAGTGCTCCAGGAGGCATTAAATCCCAAAGTGCCCAAAGCAGTGGTAATAAAACAACCGACGCCCGGCAAAGTAGAGCTCCTCAATAGAAGCCAGGTTGCTTGTTGAACTCTGAAGTGTGTACAGAGTCCAACCTAGTAGTAGAAAACTGCTGGTGCCGATCCGGGCAGCATATGACAGTTTGTTTGTCTGAATCAATGTGGACAACATGGTAGGAGCGATCCGCAAACGGGGATCCGGACCGTGCAGCCACACATCGTATACACGCGGCTTTGTTCCATACACACAAGGCTCTGTTCCATAAATGTCGTACACACACGGCCATGCCCCATACAAGTCGTACACACGCGGCTACGCTTTGTACACATCATACAAACGGCTCTGCTCCGCATACGTCGCACAGACATGGCTCTGCTCCGCATACGTCACACACACACGGCTCTGCTACATCCACACTGTAAATTATCCTGACCCCCACATATAAACTTCACCTCATCCAGCACAGCAGAGTCCTGCACACACTGAGGAGCTGATCATGTGACCCCCTGACTCCTCCCCTCCATGTGACATCATCACAGGTCCTGTAAGCACAGAGTATATATCTAGTGTGCGGCTCTGCGGTTCTTAGTCTTATGTGTAAAAAGATAAAATCCATATTGTTTTCTTCTCTACACAGCTCCATCCTGCACGACCTCCCTCCTCTCGGTAACCTCGAACTGAGGCTTTGTGGCTTCAGCACTGCATTGTGGGAGGCTCCGCCCCTTCCAGTGACTTCTTCCCTCCCTGGCTAACACGGTACAAAGATATATTTTACTTCCCTCACAAGAGCAACTCCATTGTGGACAGGACCTTATCTGGTGTGCGGCTCTGCAGGTAGAGGTATGTACGATATTCTGCACCACAACCTCCCCCTCCGCTGCCAGTGTCCTCATTACAGGACCGACACCACCGACATCTCACGGGAAATCCCTTTATTATCAACTATTACAGGGAAACCCAGGAAAATGACCAGACACCTCCATTCCCTATAATCTCCCCCCCAGAGAGAAAGCGTCATCTGTCCCCAAACCCAGAGTGACCTCCCCTGTATACATGAGCACATTCGGCCTTATAGTAATGTATCGTCTGTTAGAACAACCTCTAGAACTGCATTTTTCTATTTATTTTTATTCTTTCACTGATTTCCTCATTTTTGGAAAAACAAATGTGAGGTAGCAGCGTTGTTTGGGCAAAACCGTGAGGCAGTGAGGCAGCAGCGTGTTCACATCAACAGTCTATTTATTGTTGCAGCATAAATAGATCCAATTTCCCACTGTCAAAGTCTCTTCCGGATCACAGCCGGTGCATATAGACAAATTCTTTGCATCAAAAAGTCTTGTTACCTTAGGACCCCGTTAACCGCAGGGATCTGTGTAAGGTTCTCCTAGGCTCACACTCTTGGCCTGTGTTCACTCCACACAGAGCCAGCTCAGCTAACACCGCATGTGTTAGCTTCACCAAGCCTGGCTCTCAACTGAGACACACCCTGCTGTGCTCTGCATGATTTAAACGAAAATGCCGGACATGAGGATTGCTACAAAACCTGGACTGGGAGGAGGGATGTGTCTCCCTGTTACCCTTTGTGCTATACTCCCAGTAATAGCTATAGCAAACTCAGAGGGTTTCCAGACACATTCTGGGGGACACATAGCGGTCTTCAAATATTACCCCTGTCACTGCCTCACACAAACTAACATAGTAAATGTGTGTGTGGAGTGTGGAGAGGATCTTGTTGACAGTTGTGATGAAATCCCTCCCTTGCAAAACGTCTTGGAGCATGTTTGGTGTTTCCAGTCTTTTTTTTCGTGCAACAAAATAATAAGGCCGGGGCCACATGGGAGACTACTGCGATCCTCGCATGACACTCGGCTCACGCTGGCATCACAGCAGGAGCTGAGTGTCATGCAAGTGTCATTGCAACTGAGGTCCGATCATGGGATCGGACCACAGCTGCGAGGGGCGGGCCGGCACTGAGGAGAGGAGGGAGCGATTTATGTCCCTCTCTCCTCCGTTGCCGGCTATTGCCATTCTTGCTCTGCACTCGCATTACATCAGTGTTTGCGAGTGCAGTGCGATTTTTCTCTCACCCCATAGACTTGAATGGGTGCGAGAGAAGCAAGGATCGCGTTGCACCCTCAGCATGCTGCGATTGTTTTCTTGGTCCGATTAGGGCTGAGAAAATCATCGCTCATGGGTGCTGACACATAGGTTAATATTGGTCCGAGTGGAATGTGATGTTTTATCGCATTCCACTCGCTCTGATTTTCATACCATGTGACTTAGGCCTAAGAGCTGGGCTAACATCAATAGCATCAAAACAGTTTAATATCCATTGTGGTTTGTTAACTTTTTTTTGTTTTAAGAGATAAAAACTGGTCAGTAGAGATGGACGAGCACTAAAATGCTCGGGTGATCATTATTCTGAGTTGAGCAGATCAGATGCTCTGAAAGTGCTTAATTTGAGTAACGAGCATTATGGAAAGTCAATGATTGGGCTCTCCACACACATACAGCCAGCCAAAAAGAGAGCATTTCCAGGGGGATGGAGGAAGGATGAGTTTTTTTCCATTTGACAAACAACATCTGAAAATGTTGCCTTAACCCAAGTGAAAGCCATTCAGACACTGCGAATGGCTCTCCCTGGGATGCCTGAACACATTATGCAGTGAAGGAAGCCTGTGCTTTGTGGTCGTTGTTTCACGGACGAAACATCTGAGCTCCTCGAGTACCCGACAACTCCGATGCTCGATCGAGTAAAGAGCAGTGGCGAGCATTCTCGCTCATCACTAATAGTCAATTAAAGAAAAGGTAATCGTTGGATCAGATAGCAAACATGCCAAAGGAAAAAAAAAAGGACCCAAAAATTTAAAGTTAAAAATTACAGTAAATGGCGTAAAATAGGAAGGGTTACAGTGCTCAGCATAAATCAGTATACCCCAACAGATTTGTGAGAAAACATTTAGTTTCAGAATAAACATTTTCTATAGGATACCATACTACTAAATAATCTCACAAATGTGGACCATTGCAAACAAGGTTTGTTATTTTGCACATTCAAAAAAGTAATTTTTCTAAAAAATTAATCTAAGACCATTGTTCCATAAATACCCTAATTAAAGTCTTAGAAGAAAAGCTAAAATGTCTAGGCTACATGATTCCAATTAACAAGAATTCAACCACAGGTGAGTCTGATTCTTCTTTACAAAGGTGTCCAGTAGACAGGTGACTATAAAGAGGCATTACTTAACAACAAAAAAATGTCTTAAATATTACTGTCAGCAATAGCACTACATGGAAGAGAAATGTCTTAAGACATGAGAAAGAAAATAATTTGTTTACTCATGAAAGATGAAAGCTATAAGAAGATCAGCAAAGCTTTACTAATCAGTCAGATACTGGAGCAAAAGTGAAACAAAAAAGTAACAAAAATAGTACTGCAGCATCTCACAGCGACATCAGGTTGACCAAGAAAATTACTATTCAAACAGGAGCATTTTCTGATGAGAAGGGTTGAAGAAAATCAACATGCAAGTTCACTGCTGTTTACTAAAGAAGTCGAAACCAGAGTGAGTGTTTCCCATGACACAATACAACGTACACTGTTGAGGAATTGCGTGCATGGGTGTCATCCATGAAGGAAGCCTCTTCTTAAGTCCATGCACAAAAAAGTCCGGCTACAATTTGCCAGGGCCCATGCTGAAAATATGAAGACTATTGGGAATCTACTTTGGGCTCATGAGATGTTTTTGGAACTGATGTCTTCAAAATTGTATGCCCTAACAAAGGTGAGGAATACAAAGACAAATGAATGGTGCCTACAGAGAGACATGGCATTGGCAGTGTCCTTATCTGGGGCTCCATGAGTGTTGCTGGTGTCAGGGAGCTACATGTCATTGGTAGAATCACAAATTCACATATGTACTGCTTTATATTGAAAGATAAGATGCTGCTCACTCCATACCCTTTGGCAGACGTGCACTTTTCCAATATTACAATTATCCAAAATACACATAAAAGGCCAATGTTGCATTTCTGAAAAAGAATAGGGCAAAAGTGATTCTTTGGCCAAGTGTCTCCTGATTTAACTCCAACTAAACACCTATGGGTGATTCTGAAGAGACAAGTTGTCATCACTCTCCATCCTGCATCCAGGCTCTAAGGGCATTTTAGAAGAATGGAAAAAGATAGATGTTGCAATAAGTCACTAATTTGTTTATTTCAGGCCTAGAAGACTTGGTGCTCTCCTTAAAAATAATGGAGGTCATACAAAATACTTTATGTAGTAGTTATTGATGTGAGGTGTACTCATTTTTCAGTAAGACTAAACATTTTGTAATGAACCTTCATTAACATTAACCTTAGTTTACTGTTATGGTTTTAAAAACTGTTCTATGAAACTCAGTCTTGTCAAAATATTAGAAATCAGATGCATAGGAAAGTGTTTGATCTGGAATGATATTGTCATGGTACGATGATGAAGGGAGGGGGAACGCAGACCCACTGTTTACAGAACCAGGCTTACCCTGAGAGAGGCATGATTAAGTGCCTACCCAACCTTCACCAGAGCCTCTAAGGGGTACTTTGCACACTACGACATCGCAGGTGCGATGTCGGTGGGGTCATGTAGAAAGTGACGCACTTCCGGCGTCGCTCTCGCCATCGCAGTGTGTAAAGCCTAGATGATACGATTAACGAGCGCAAAAGCGTCGTAATTGTATCATCGGTGTAGCGTCGGCGAAAACCATAATTACCTTGCTGCGACGGTCCGATGTTGTTCCTCGTTCCTGCGGCAGCACACATCGCTGTGTGTGAAGCCGCAGGAGCGAGGAACATCTCCTACCTGCGTCACGGCCGCCAATGTGGAAGGAAGGAGGTGGGCGGGATGTTTACATCCTGCTCATCTCCGCCCCTCCACTGCTATTGGCCGTCTGTCGCGTGACGTCACTATGAGGCCGCACGACCCGCCCCCTTAATAAGGAGGCGGGTCGCCGGCCAGAGCGATGTCGCAGGACAGGTGAGTACATGTGAAGCTGGCGTAGCGATAATGTTTGCTACGCCAGCTATCACCATGATATCGCATCTGCGACGGGGGTGGGGACTATCGCACTCGGCATCGCAGCATCGGCTTGCGATGTCGTAGTGTGCAAAGTACCCCTAATTGTGAGGATGGACTTGTCAGACAATAGGCACCAACTACCACTCCAGGGCAGCTCCTGGTTGTTGCACTCCACCAAAGTTTGCACTAGGCGAGATGGGAGAATGGATACACTGCCACTAGAGAAGGTTGAGGAGTAGGCAACCCCTGACACTTTCTCTAAGCAGCCCTAAGCTCTCTGACATCCCTAGACGGGTTCTTTCACTCTGTGCGGCGATCATGTTCCCATCCCTGTCTTTCCCCGGCCACAGCCCTGTCTAGTGATCAGGGCAGCGGGAACGCTAGTCCCACTACAGGTTAAAGACAAAAAGAAGATAAGACAAACAGTCATAAAATAAACAGCAATAATACAAGGCACTCAAAACAACAGGAGGGGGTAATGAGGAACGGACCAGTGAGGCAAACTAAAAAGGGATAAGGAAGGTAACAAACAACAACAAACAACACAACACTGCTTTCAAAAAGCACACTCCAGCAACGGATCCCAAAATGACTTCCACAGTTCACAGGTTCCCTCTAGAGGTGAGCTTAGCAAAATCTATCACTGGCAACTCCGTAGGTTGAGAGAGGAGTCTTTGTAGCAGAGGTAATTGGTAATCACAGTACAGCTGATCACAGCCATAATCATATATAAGACCAGAATAACCACTTAACCCTAGCAGCACAGGATCAAGGAGAATTTGCACAGCCAGCAGAATTAACCTTAGAAAGTGTGTGTGCGCTGTGATCTCCTGAACCAAAAATAGGAGGGATTACTCTCCATTGTGGTACCCTTGTGACAGATATAGGATAGAAGACAGGCAAAGATTTCTTTTTCATCCTATTTCACGTGACCTGGGAAGGGTTGTGGGGTATGGAATGAGGTGTGTGGATTCATTTGGATGGTGGGAAATTTTTTAATGTTGAATATGTGTTTATGTAAATTATTAAGAGGCTAGTGCTTTTTAAAGGGAATCTGTCAATAGATTCATGCTGCCAGAACAACAGGCAGCATTAATCTCTGCCTGGCTGTACGATTGCAGTCGGGTAATGATTTTCACTAAAACCCTGTGTAGTGCAAATAAACTTTGAAAAGACTGCTAGAGACTAAAGAGAGAGATCAGACCTGTTCAGCTGATTGTCATTTCTTTTTAATGTACATTGTGAAAGATCTGTCAATCAACTGGAGCATGGTGGAGGTGACTGACTGGAGGTTGGAAGCAATGCTGAACCACACTTTTTGCACACGATTTTCAGAGCCATCTTTACAGAAACATTCTACAGCCAAAATGGTCATTGGAATTTATTTTTAGGGTTACAGATCATGTGAAGTTGTGATATATGGCACTGACATGGAGGAGCTGCTTTGATGAGATATTCATCTCATGTTAAAATCTATACAACATCTACACATTAGATCTCTTCATAGGTTTCCCTTTATGATCTCCAGTAATTGTATTATTACAAAGAATTCCTTATGATGTTGCATCGATCATCTTCTCCCCATTCAGGTCCCTACAATATCGGATCCTCTCAGTGGAGATCTTCTATATAAGAGAATTTTCCTGACTGACCCATCAAAGATGGATAGGGACAGGGACAAGATGGTGGAGAGGATATTACACCTCACCCTAGAGATCCTCTTCCGGCTTACTGGAGAGGTGAGAGATTCTGATGACATCACATTACATCATTCTTATCTATGGGAATAACAGATGGACAGAACTGGAGAGGTGAGGACTCTGGAAATGTCTGTAGTGAGATTTATTAATGTGTCTCTCCATATCCAGGATTACACAGTAGTGAAGACGACCTCTAGTGAGCGCTGTCAGGACCCTGTGTCTGATGGATGGGGAAGACCCCTGAGCCCAATCACGGGGCCTCCACCTCACCCCATGATACATGAGGACATCAATGACCAGAAGATCCTAGAACTCACCTACAAGATGATTGAGCTGCTGACTGGAGAGGTGACACTGCTGGGACATTATACAGTAACACTAAGAAGGGATCGGGGAATGCTGGGACATTATACAGTAACACTATGAAGGGATCGGGGGATGATGATATCATTGTATGTGTCAGGTTCCTATAAGGTGTCAGGATGCCGCCGTCTATTTCTCCATGGAGGAGTGGGAGTATTTAGAAGGACACAAAGATCTGTACAAGGACGTCATGATAGAGGATCCCGTCATGATGGAGGTTCCCCAGCCCCCCACATCGCCAGGTAATAGATATGAATAACTACTTGTAGCAAAGCGCGGGTTCTGAAACGTGTTCGTTTTTGTTTTTTTTACTATTACCCTAATATGTGCTAATGCACATATCCTCCACAAAGTTCAGGTCAATGAGGACTGCCGCTTAGATCTTTGCTAAGTTTTCCCTTGTTTGGCACATGTGAAAAATAGGGACTAAAAAAACATCATCATACTTGAAAATGGATTAAATAACTTGTGTTTCATTATTCACTAGCTGTAGTACCCGGCATTGCCCGGGATAGTAACTATCTCTTTCACTCACCCTCTCTATCTGTCTCCATCTCTGTCTGTCTGTCTCCCTTTCTGTCGTCTCTCTCTTTGTCTGTCTCTGTGTCATTGTCTCTTTGTGTCTCTGTGTGTCTGTCTCTGTGTGTATGTCTGTGTGTCTCTGTCTCTGTGTTTGTGTCTCTGTTTCTATCTCTGTGTGTCTCAGTCTGTGTGTGTCTCTGTGTGTGTCTGTATCAGTCTCTGTGTATGTGTATCTGTGTGTGTGTCTCCGTGTGTCTCTGTATCAGTCTGTGTGTGACTTTCTCTGTATCAGTCTGTGTGTCTCTGTCTGTGTGTGTGTGTGTCTCCATCTTTTTGTGTCTCCATCTCTGTGTGTGTCTGTCTCTTGTGTCTGTCTCTGTGTTTATCTGTCTCTACTGATATCATATTACCTCACACATAAGCTGTCTTAAGGCCCCGTCACATTAAGCAACATCGCTAGCAACATCGCTGCTAACGAACAACTTTTGTGACGTAGCAGCGATGTTGCTAGTGATGTTGCTGTGTGTGACATCCAGCAACAACCCGGCCCCTGCTGTGAGGTCGTTGGTTGTTGCTGAATGTCCTGGGCCATTTTTTAGTTGTTGCTGTCCCGCTGTGAAGCACAGATCGCTGTGTGTGACAGCGAGACAGCAACAACTAAATGTGCAGGCAGCAGGAGCCGGCTTCTGCGGACACTGGTAACCACGGTAAACATCGGGTAACCAAGAAGCCCTGTCCTTGGTTACCCGATATTTACCTGCGTTACCAGCCTCCTCCGCTCTCACTGTCATTGCCGGCTCCTGCTCCTTGCACATGTAGCTGCAGCACACATCGGGTAATTAACCCGATGTGTACTGTAGCTAGGAGAGCAAGGAGCCAGCGCTAAGCAGTGTGCGCGGCTCCCTGCTCTCTGCACATGTAGCTACAGCACACATTGGGTAATTAACCCAATGTGTGCTGTAACTAGGAGAGCAGGGAGCCAGCGCTAAGCAGTGTGCGCTGCTCCCTGCTCTGTGCACATTTAGCTACAGCACACATCGGGTAATTAACCCAATGTGTGCTGTAACTAGGAGAGCAAGGAGCCAGCGCTAAGCGGTGTGCTCTGCTCCCTGCTCTCTGCACGTGTAGCTGCGTGCGCTGGTAACCAAGGTAAATATCGGGTTGGTTACACGATATTTACCTTAGTTACCAAGCGCAGCATCTTCCACGCGGCGCTGCTGGCTGGGGGCTGGTCACTGGTTGCTGGTGAGCTCACCAGCAACTCGTGTAGCGACGCTCCAGCGATCCCTGCCAGGTCAGGTTGCTGGTGGGATCGCTGGAGCGTCGCAGTGTGACATCTCACCAGCAACCTCCTATCAACTTACCAGCGATCCCTATCAGGTTGGATCGTTGTTGGGATCGCTGGTAAGTTGTTTAGTGTGACTGGGCCTTTACACTAAGAATGTCCTTCGTTGCCTATAGCAACCAATCAGAGCTCCTATTAATGACCTGTTGCTCCCAGCTCCATTGATTTTAACCCTAGAACGCGCAAGCATAACAATCTACCATAGAAAACAAATGACCTAGCAGGCCTGTGAGGCCCCAGGTATGCGTTCTAGGGTTAATGTAAGCAGTTTTTTTGGCGAATAACTAAAGTGCGGGGTTAAATTTTCCCCTCAAAACATAGTCTGTGACGTTCTCGGAGTCAAATGAGGTGTCTGTGCAAAATTTTGTGATTGTAAATGCAACGGTGCGGATTCCTACACTCAGCTTTATATATTAGATTACAATGTAAACTCATGATTCAGCTCCAGAATAGAGTATAGTATATGGGGAAAATTTTGTGCCACCGGCTGATGCACATCTTTTACTTTTTTAACATATGGCAGTAGTGTGTAGGCTTTTGTCTTCCAATAATTACTACCTTTTTTGTAAAAATCCAATGTGCCAGTCAAGAATAATGTATTGTTGAAATGTAGAATTGCAGCAATGCACTTGGACTGCTTTTTCAATGTATCATAGATATTAGGAGGGTTTAATAATTTTACCATATCACAAAGAAACCCTCTATGTAGCTCTCTCGGTGGAAGATTCCACCTCAGTAAGGACCAACAGCTATTTTAAAGTGACCCTCGATCCTGAATCTGAAAAGTGACTTTACAGTTCACATGTGTAATTGCCTTATCTGGTGCCCTCTGTTTGCCTCATCTGCTAGGCCTAGCATTTGGGCTCTAGTGCAGCCAAGATGGCTGTCTCAATGGCATGGGGGTAGTGTTATTACTGAACCATGCATGCACAGCACAAGAAAGGCATAGTTCAGGGTTAACAATTTTCCACCCCTTACACTTCAGCAAACATTTTTGATGTTGGAGGATCAAAAAACCCGTGTAATTGGAGGGTAAGACAGAAGCAAAATGAGGGCCTTCAGGAAGGGTAACTATACATGTCAAATGTACATTTTTATGCAGAAAGGTTTTACAATATCATTATGATAGTAAGATTATATTCAAAAATGAATACAAAAACCCAGTTTTATTCTTTGCAGGTGACTGGATCAGGAACTCTGATGGACACATGATGTCTAAAGATTTTAAAGAAGATCCTGATAGTGTAACATCAGATATAATTGAAGAGATTGTCATTACCTCAGATATAGACTCAGATCTTCACAGCAAAGCTGGATTATCTGATCCTTTTGAACATCTTCTATCTTCTGATTCATCACTCACTGTTCAGAAAAATAAAAGTAACAGAAGGGATGGTGAACATCAAAGAGCTCATAGAGGAGAGAAGTTATTTTCATGTCCAGAATGTCAGAAATGTTACACTAGGAAATCAAACCTTGTAAACCATCTAAAAAGTCACAAAGGTGACCCTCCCTATCCTTGTTCAGAATGTGGGAAATGTTATAATAATAAATCAAGCCTAATTATACATCAGAGAATTCACACAGGAGAGACTCCCTATTCCTGTTCACACTGTGGAAAAGGTTATAGGAAAAAATCTCATCTTGTTTTACATCAGAGAAGTCACACAGGTGTGAAACCATATTCCTGTGCAGAATGTGGTAAAGGTTATAATAATAAATCAAACCTTGTTGTACATCAGAGAATTCACTCAGGGGAAAAGCCATATTTATGTTCAGAATGTGGCAAAGGTTATAGGAAAAATGCTCATCTTGTGATACATCAGAGAATTCACACAGGAGAGAAGCCATTTTCTTGTTCAGAATGTGGGAAATGTTTTACCCAGATATCACATCTTATAGCACACCAGAAAAGTCACACAGGGGAGAGGCCATATTCATGTTTAGAATGTGGGAGATGTTACACTCGGAAATCGTACCTTGTTGACCATCAAAAAACTCACTCAGGAGAAATGCCCTATTCATGTTCTGAATGTGGTAAATGTTTTACAAGTAGATCAAAACTTGTTTCACATCAGAGAATTCACACTGGGGAGAAAACATTTTCATATTCTAAATGTATGAAAAGCTTTGAAAAGCTAAGTCTTGTTTTGCATCAGAAAATTCACACTGGGGACAAACGTCATGCACAGGAAAAGCCATTTTCATGTACAGTTTGTGACACAAATTTTTTTCATAAATCAAGTCTTGTTAGACATCAGAGAATTCACACAGCTCAGAAGCCATTTTTATGTTCAGTATGTGGGAAATGTTTTTACGAAAAATCAAGCCTTGTTATACATCAGAGAATTCACACAGGGCAGAAGCCATTTTCATGTTCAGAATGTGGGAAATGTTTTAACTGGAAATCGAGCCTTGTTTTACATCAAAGAAGTCACACAGGGGAGAAGTCATTGTTATGTTCAGAATAAAGAAACTGTTGTATTTGGACAGACAATTTTATTAACCCTTTAACACTTATACAGGAGCAAAAATCTGTTTATGTCCTGAATTATGGAAAAAATGTTGTCTAACAAAACAAACATTTCCTTAACATTTGTATATGGAGTGTAACTGAGGCAAACAGAGCTAGCATTGATAGCAGCAGATTAATCCCTTAAATACTACTGTAAATTGGAACAGTGACATTTAAAGCGGTTTTCCAGTTTTGGAAAACCTATTTTCATTTTTGTATTCTTTTTCAAAATAATCTTCTGTTTTGCTTAGTCCCTGGATCCAGTCCTGAGTTTTTGCTGCTGCTCCTGGCGTCTGTCATTGTCTGCAGCGCTCACTTTAGTTAATAATATAATATTTATTCACTTATATAGTGCTATTAATTCCATAGCGCTTTTTCATACATCAGCAACACTGTCCCCATTGGGGCTGACAATCTAAAGTCCCTATCAGTATGTCTTTGGAGTGTGGGAGGAAACTGGAGAACTCGGAGGAAACCCACGCAAACACGGGGAGACCATGCAAACTCTTTGCAGATGTTGTCCTTGGTGGGATTTGAACCCAGGGCACCAGCGCTGCCACCACTGACCCCAGGTCGCTACTGCTGAAAACAAAAAATGAGCTAGGCTCTACCCAAGTTGAATGAGTAGGGGTTTTTAAAAACAGAAAACATTTATCAAAATATATGATTTTACTATGAAATATATTTTTAACCTTTTGTTAACGTTTGCCTTTTATGTACAGCATATGTGCACAATAAGTGTATAGAGAAGACTCAGGAGCTGTGCCCACCACATACATTGTAGATTCTGGCTGTGTTATACAGCCATCGTACAGTCACCGATTGTGACTACTAGAATCGTATCTAGTATTGAGTACAGCATAATGACCCCTTAAAAGTCACTGTTACTATTTACACCGGCATTTATGTGGATAGATACACAGGGTAATAAAGAAAATAACAAAAGCAGCTATTATAATCTATAATTTGCAAATTTATATTACTTGTGATATGTCAGCTATGTACTAGCTGTATACTTTCATGTTTTGTTTCAGCTAAAACAAACGAAGGGTAAGCCTGCAGATATTCTTGGGTTGTTCTGTAAATTGCTATTCTGTAAAGAAGATATTCTCACAGAAACCAAACGCCTCCAAGTCTTTGGAGATATAACTATCTTTTAAAACTAATAATTGTTTATGTTTTGCTTATTCATTGTTTAATTACTACTGGTGTACAGCATTCTTTGCTTTGTGTATGTGCCGAAGACCCATAACTGTGAGCAAGGATTGTGATTTAAAAAGTGTATCCTATAGTAGTAGGTTAGATCCACCTCTCATATTCATAAGGGTCTCTATATACAGCAAGTCTTCTTTTTATGTTGTATTTTTATGTAGCAATTTAGAAGTATGACCTTTATTGTAAATAAATGTCCTTTATATTCAAATTACCTGTGAAGACTGGATCTTGGCTGTGAAATACAATTTACCATCTCAAGGGACATCACTTTCCTTAGTTATTGTACTGCTGGCCACCCACGAAATAGTTTAGTATTCTCAGTGTACATAATGTACAGTATATCACAAAAGTGAGTACACCCTTCACATTTTTGTAAATATTTTATTTTATATTTTCATGGGACAACACTGATGATATGACAATTTGATGTAAAGTAGTTAGTGTACAGCTTGTATAACAGTGTAAATTTGGTGTGCCTTCTAGATACCTCAACACACAGCCATTAATGTCTAAACCTCTGACAACCAAAGTGAGTACACTCCTAGTGTACTCACTTTGTACTAGTGAAAATGGTCAAATTGGTCAAAACTTTCCTACTAGTGAAAATGGTCAAATTGTGCCCAATTACCATTTTCCCTCCCCAGTGTCATGTGACTCATTAGTGTTACAAGGTCTCAGGTGTGAATGGGAAGCAGGTGTGTTACATTTGGTATTATCTCTCACATGCTCTCTCATACTGGTCACTGGAAGATCAACATGGCATCTTAAGGCAAAGAATTCTTGGTGGATCTGAAAAAAAAAATTGTTGCTCTACTTAAAGATGGCTTAGGCCCTGTATTATCCAGCCTATGACTGAAAGGCGCTAGGTACTTAAGGCATACTTACCCTAGGGGATGTGCCTCAGCAGTGTGTTTACTTGATTGCTAGTTGTCAGGTCCCGTGTGTCCTGTGCCCGTTGCCTGTGCCTATTTCGTAGTACCAGCCATAACTGCTGCACCTGATATATCTGCTGTACCCTTTGTACCAGGCTGAACCAGCCGTCCAGTCTGCATCAGCCATCACGGCTGCACCTTTCGGCATCAGAGACTGTACGTGAGCCCGTCACTGCATCTTCGACCCTGGGGGTCAGCTGCCATAGTCCCGGACACTGCCCTGGTAGTGGCACCCGGTGTTTATCAGTAGACAAGCCCATCCTCTGGTTAATACCCAGTAGGCACTTAATTAAGCCCCTCACATGTTTGAGTAAGCTTGGGTCTCCCCTCTGGTACAGTGGGTCCACTCCCGCTCACAACCCTGGTGAGCGTTAGTTTGCTCAGGCCATGGATACCACTGACTCCAACACCCTAATGCTTCCAGCTGTCTCATCTGCATCTATGGAGCCTTCAGCTCCAGCACTGACAGCATCTGGGCATCATCTGTCTTTTCACCACTTTTTGATAGTGATCCACAGTTATGCTGACGGTTAACTAATCAGTGCACTCTGCACTTTAAACTGTTGGGACACAAGTTTTCTTCAGACTGAGCCAAAGTGGTATTCTTAATGTCACACCTCGGTGGGGAGGCTCTCGCCTGAGTCATTCTCCTATGGGAGAGAAGAAAACTGGTTACCTCTGAAATCCTAAATTTCCTGGAAGTCTTCAAAAACATTTTGATGTGCCGGGCCGTGTCCTCTCTTCTGCAGCTGCATCAAGGTGTTCAGACTGTGAGTCCGTATGCATTCCAGTTCCACAACCTTTCCTCTGAAATGGGATGGTATATTAAGGCGCTAGTAGCTGCCTTGCGGGAAGGTTTATCCAGGAGGATTGGATGATCTGGCAGGTCATGATATTCCCACCATGCTATATGATCTTATTTTTCTTAGCTACTTGGGTTGATCTCCGGTTCGAGGAACGATCCATGGAGGTGACACGTGAAAGGAAACGTATGTGCCTGACTCCATCCCACCAGAAGCCACTGGTTTCCAAGTTTACAGTTCCCCATCCTGCTTTTGAACCTATACAGGTTGATTATATAAAGATGTCTGAGCAGTGACAAGAACATTGTCGAGCCAAGGGTCTGTGCTTCTGCAGAGGAGCAGAACACTTCATTCATGCTTCTCCTATGAGGCCGGGACTCTTGCCATGGTTCGGTAGGAGGAGCTACCCTAGGCAAGAACAATCCCTCTTCTCTGTTGATCCTTTCCATGTGGTATAGAGGCACTCAGTTCTCTGAGATGGTCCACCTTGATTCCCGATCTGATAAAACCTTCATTCATCGGTACCATATTCCTAGCCAACACCTTCACAATCTTTTAACGCTGTTGCATGCCGATGGAGTAATCTTGTCTGAACCCATACACTTAATTTCTGAGCAAGTGCAGAACTATGGGTAGGAACCTCACATTGGGAGAAGATCTTCCTGGTGCTTCCAAATTTGTCTTGCCCACTTCTCCTGGGTCTGCCTTGGCTCAGTACTCACAAGCTTGCCCTGGACTGGAAATCTGGAGAGGTTCTCTGTTGGGGGAAGAATTGCCACAAGGGGTGTCTAGTTAATGCTGATCCGTCCAAGTCTTCTAAGGTACTGCCTTGCCATCCGATTCTGCTTCCTGCCTGTTGGTCTGCTGATGTTGACTTTGACAAGAAGAGAGAGGTATCTCAATGTGTCCCTGAATCCTCCGAGATGACTAGTCTGGAAACTGGTTCTGTCTGCTATTCATGGGCAGGGAAAAAGCCTCACAAGCAACTGCCATCCAGCCTACCACTTCCACTGGCATTCCAACACCTATCAACTATGAAGACATCTTTCTGGAGAAGAAATTTCTATCAGGTCTGGTGAAGAGGTGGTGTAAGGAAGGGAAGGTTCTGTAATGCTGGTGTCACTGAACTGTCCTGCCTCTCTTCTTCAACAGGGATGCCAAAATACTCACTGCCGAAACATCACGCTCCCTTGCCTCTCCACGTGGCCCCCTGCTGCTCTGAGGACCTGTACATGCTGCACAGGTCCCCTGGGAGTGCGATTATAGCATGCGCACTCCTTCCATCTTAAAGGGCCAGTGCAACATTACCCAGAAGATCCTCTCAGCCTATGGCTGAGAGGCACTAAGTATTTAAGGCATCCTCCCTTAAATCCTCAGGTGCCTGAGCAACATGTTTAGTTTACTTGCTAGTTGTCAGGTCCTGTGTGACCTGTGACTGTTCTCTGTCCCTGTGCTTGTTACCTAGTACCAGCCGTACCTACTATATCTGCCGTACTCTCCTTACCAGCCTTCCAGTCTGCATCAGCTGTGCTGGCTGCACCTATCTGCACCAAAGGCTGCACCTGTCTGCACCTGAGCCCATCCCTGCATCCTCAACCCCGGAGGTCAGCTGCCACAGTTCCTGGCACTGCCCGGGAAATGGCACCTCCATCTATCGACAGCCTAGCCCATACTCACTGTTAGAGGCTCTGGCTAATACCCAGTATGCGCTTAGTCAAGTCCCTCACACGTCTGGGTAAGCCAGGGTCCCCCTGTGGTCCAGTGGGTCTACTCCTGCTCGCAACCCCAGTGAACATTATATACAGAGGTTAAAGGGGGGGGGATGAAAGTCTGTCAGTACTCAGTCCATATGCCACACACTGCAGAAAAGTGGTTTGCATGGCTGTCGTCCCAGAAGGAAGTCTTTTCTAAAGCTAATGCACAAGAAAACTCGCAAACAGTTTGCTGAAGACAAGACTAAGTAAGGACATGGATTACTGGAACCATGTCCTGTGGTCTGATGAGACCAAGATAAACTTACATGGTTGAGATGATGTCAAGCGTCTGTAGTGGCAACCAGGTGAGGAGTACAAAGACAAGTGTGTATTGCCTACAGTCATTCATGGTGGTGGGAGTGTCATAGTTTTGGACTGCAGGAGTGCTGCCATCTGTGGGAAGCTACAGTTCATTGAGGGAACCATGAATGGCAACATGAGTTGTGACATACTTAAATAGAGCATAATCCCCTCCCTTTAGAAACTGGGCTGCAGGGCAGTAGGTAACAACCCCAAACACCTCCAAGACGACCACTGCTTTGCTAAACAAACTGAGGGTAAAGATCCTAGACTGGCCAACCAGGTCTCCAGATCTAAACCCGATTGAGCATCTCTGAGACATCTTCAAACGAATAGTGATGATCGAATACCCTATTATTCACTTTGACGGATATACGACGAATACCTCGCCGCTATTCGAGTATTCGCGAATATTCGACCCTCAATGTAAGTCTATGGGAAACTAGAATAATTTTATGTCGGACCTGTCGTGACTCAGGAAAAGGCTGAAATGGATAGAAAAAAGCTGAAACAGTATGGGCACAGCCTGTAGAAGGTGTCTGACTGCATTTCTGGTGTCTTGGAATAACGTGGTCAGAGCAGCACGCTGTGTTTACGTAGTCCCCAAAACAGCTCTCAAACTAAAGTAAAAGAGGGGAAATTGCTAAGAAACAGTTTCTAGTGCCTAATCACTGTAATAAAACGTCAAATCAAGCCCCGACCTACAAGAAAAAACACTTTAACATATGTTCACACGTTTCGTTTTTACATTTTTCCTTCTGTTACGATTAGAATGGGCTGTAACATACATTATATTGGTGTCTGTCTCGCACCTCCTTTTTTGGGACATATTTGACAGCACTTTAAAAGGTCAGCTACAATGTGCCCGTTGGGATGTTGACCTTGCCCTCCTCCTCTTCCACCAGCACCACCGGCTTCAGTGGCCCTCTACTCAAATGTAGAAAGGGCCACGGGCTGTCCTCAAATCTCAGACTTCTTAGGGCTCTCAGATGTGCCCTGTAACATACATTGGGGAGGGATAGCAGTCATTTGTAGTTTTCTGCGTCCCCTATGTCATTAGTGTGAAAGTTGGAATACGTAATCCATAACACTTTACAGTGCTATTGCCAATGTGGCTATTTGGGTGTTGGCCTTGCCCTCCTCCACCAACACCACCCCCTCCAGTGTCCCTCTACTCAAATTCTATTCAAATGATTCAGAAATGTATGTTTTATGGACAAACAAACGCTTGGACATCGAAGCTGATGTCGTTGATGATGATGATTGCATCTGACTAAAAGCAGGTTGGGAGCAGGAGGCATTATCGCCTGCTTCCTAGACCGCAGTTTGTGACGCATGCAGCACCGTGGAAGTGGCAGTTGTTTCACTATGGAACTCAGGCTTTTTTTTTTTTTAAATTGGTAGGATAAGCAACGGGGCATAACGTGCCAAGGAGTTTAATACATCCAGTTTCTCTAGGGCAGACCTGGGCAAGGGGCGGCCCGCGGGCCACATCCGGCCCGCCTACTCTCTGTGACCGGCCCGCCTGGCTCCGGGCGTCCTTGCTGGCCGGTCACTGATGAGGGCAATCTGACCTGTTGTCCGGAGCTCCAGGCTCCGGGCGGCCCGTGGTCAGATTGCCCTCATCACACGCTGCGTGCCGGCAAGGAACAGAGGACAGACACTGCAGCACCGCACAGTGCAGCAGCGGAACGCAGGAATCTGTCCTCTGTTTCCTGCCGGCACTTTCTCTGTGACACACACGCGCGCGCCCTGATGTCGTCAGTACGGCGCGCGTGTGTGTCATTTGAAAAGTTCCCGCCCCGGCAGGAGAAGAAGATGCAGCAGCCGGAGCCCATACGGAGAGAGGAAGCAGCTCAGCGGGGAGCCGTACAAGAGAAGAAGGATGTCAGCGGGAGCCCGTACGGAGGTGCCTGAGGAGGGAAAGATGAGTGGTGACTAGTAACCTGAGGGGACAATGGGGGGAGTGGAGGGGAGGGGGGGGGGTAACTGGTGAGTAATATTTGGGTGTAGTGATGTAGTATATGGCAATGTAGTTTTACAGGTGTAGTATATAGGGGTCTAGTGATGTATATTACAGGTGTATATAGGGGTGTAGTGATGTATATTACAGGTGTATATAGGGGTGTAGTGATGTATATTACAGGTGTATATAGGGGTCTAGTGATGTATATTACAGGTGTATATGGAGGTGCAGTGATGTATATTACAGGTGTATATGGGGGTGCAGTGATGTATATTACAGGTGTATATAGGGGTGCAGTGATGTATATTACAGGTGTATATAGGGGTGCAGTGATGTATATTACAGGTGTATATAGGGGTGTAGTAATGTATATTACAGGTATATATGGGGGTGCAGTGATGTATATTACAGGTGTATATGGGGGTGTAGTGATGTATATTACAGGTGTATATAGGGGTGCAGTGATGTATATTACAGGTGTATATAGGGGTGCAGTGATGTATATTACAGGTGTATATAGGGGTGCAGTGATGTAAATTACAGGTGTATATAGGGGTGTAGTGATGTATATTACAAGTGTATATAGGGGTGTAGTGATGTATATTACAGGTGTATATAAGTAGGGGTGTAGTGATGTATATTACAGGTATATATGGGGGTGCAGTTGTGACGCCCTGGGCAAGCCAGGGGTCACAGGTCATCACACCACCACACCCTACATCCCAGTTAGGAACACCAAGGCTACCAAAATCCTTGTTGCCTTCCTCCAGGGGCTGATGTTCACACCAGGGGGTGGGCCAGGCGGTTGGCTCCGCCCACCGAGGAGTACACAGCCCTGGAGGCAGGAAGAACCAGGCAGATTAGCTCAGGGGGAGCTTGAGTGAAGGAGTAAACAACAGAGTCTAAGTGAAGTGAAAGTGAAGTGGTAGTGGAACAAAGAAGAAAGGAGTAAAAGTGAGCGTAGAAAGACCTGAAGTTAGTCCAGCTAAGTGCAGGACAGGTCAGCAAGGTCAGCAACAGCGGTGATCGTCTGGAGGGGGACTGCTCGGAGGTTGCTGGAAGGACCGCGGTCGAGTAGTGGCCCGGCGGTCTGGAGCAGTATACGAAGGACAGTCAGCACCAGGGCAGGGGCCTCTCGGACCCCGGCAAGGCTAGGAGTCGCCATAATTTGCCGAATCCGTCAGTGAAGGGGACGTCGATCCCCCAACAACCAAGTCCCGATTGAAGACAACCGTCCAACCATTAGTGAGGAACACCGCCACCGCCAGGGCACCAGCTCCTCAGGGCCAGCGTCTGCGGGCAAAGTAGGGCTCCTCCGGCCCATATCCAAGCCGGGGAGCGGGTTACCAGTGGGAACCCATCGCTACCAACATAGAAACACTAGGTGCAGGTCAGAGGGACATCACCGTTACCTACTGGGAGAGCAAGTGCAGCCGTCCGTGGGAACAGTCTTTCCAGCCGTGTGGTTTACCGTAAAACTGTGTCAACGTCTCAGGCTGAGTGAGTACCACAGTGCCGCAAGGCACGGCGCTGCCCCCGCGTCCCTGCGCCCACCAGGCCCTGCACCCTTCCACCCCATCACCGGGCCCCGGGATCACCAACCCCTACCCACGGAGGGGCAACACAACACCTGGCTGCTCCGCATCACCACTCCCGGGATCCCCATATTGAGCAGCGGTGGTGCTACAAATCACCACAACCGTGGGTGGCGTCACGGACAATCTCCCCAACAAAACCCCTTTCACTCACGGGCGAGGAGTGCCGCTCGAGAACCCCCGGGATCCGGCCCACCGCTCGAGCCACCACTGAGCAGCAGCAGCCGGACCCGAGCAGAGGGGTGAGCGCGGTGCCGGCACCCTCCTCCCCGCCCGCGACACAGTGATGTATATTACAGGTGTATATGGGGGTGTAGTGATGTATATTACAGGTGTATATGGGGGTGCAGTGATGTATATTACAGGTGTATATAGGGGTGTAGTGATGTATATTACAGGTGTATATGGGGGTGTAGTGATGTATATTACAGGTGTATATAGGGGTGCAGTGATGTATATTACAGGTGTATATAGGGGTGTAGTGATGTATATTACAGGTGTATATGGGGGTGTAGTGATGTATATTACAGGTGTATATGGGGGTGTAGTGATGTATATTACAGGTGTCTATGGGGGTGAAGTGATGTATATTACAGGTGTATATGGGGGTGTAGTGATGTATATTACAGGTGTATATGGGGGTGTAGTGATGTATATTACAGGTGTATATGGGGGTGTAGTGATGTAGTATATGGGGATTGTTTGTGTATATATGTATATAGCGTGTGCGTGTGTGTATGTATGTGTGCATGCGTGCAGAGAGAAAAGCCCGTAACTGCGAGTGGTACTGGAGTTACATCGGGTACCACGTGCTCTATTGTTTGGGAACTGTGACGAGTCCCTGAGATGCTCCGGCTTCCAGGTTCTCAACATACACACACACCTGTATACTCATCCAGCGATGCGGTCCCCAGCACTGTCCCTGCTTCCAGCTGCTCACTGCAGTGAATATTCAGTGAGTATAATTACCAGCGATAAGGAGCGGGAGGCAGCAGAGCCAGAGACAGCAGCGCTGGAGAGAGGTAAATATAGAAAATCTTTTTATTAAAAAGACCCGTGTTTTCTCTGGTATTTGTCACACTGATGTCACACGGATCGCACACTGATGTGATCTGTGTGACACCTGTGCTGCCAGAGAAAAAAAGGACATATGTGCGTGCAGGGCCACGAGGGGTCACACAGTCCGTAACTTACTGTTTATATATGAAGGGATAGTATATATGCTATATACAGTATTGGGTAAAACTGAGTTAATTATATTAGTCTGGCCCTCTAAAACCATCCCAATTTCTCATGCGGCCCCATGGGAAAATTAATTGCCCACCCCTGCTCTAGGGTGTAGTGGTTCAGACACAATGTAGCAAAGCATCACAAGATACTCCCAACAGCTTTTTTTTTTAAAAAAATGGTAGGATAAGCAACAGGGCATAACGTGCCAAGAAGTTTAAGAAAATTCAGTTTCTAACACCTCCAAAAGGTCGCGCAAATCCTCTGTTCCCACAAGCCGATACAGCAACATCTCAAGGGCTATCAATCATGCAATGTGTGCAGTTAAAGTTTCTGCCCTTGGGTGCAAAGGTCTGTGGGATGGACAACTGAACAGAATGCTTGGACACCGAAGCAGATGTGGTCATTGATGATTGAGTTTGGCCAACATCAGGTTGGGAGAAGGAGGCATCAGCGCCACCTTCTTGCACACCAGTTTGGGAAGCAGGCAGCCTAGGGGAAGTGACAGTTGTTTCACTCTGGAACTCAGGCTTTATTCCACTAGCTAACACCGAGGATTTAAAAAAAATCAGTTTCTCCAGGGGATAATGGTTCAGACCCCATGGAGCACTGCATCAGTAGGTACTCCCAACAGCTTGCTTTTTTTTTTTAAATTGGTAGGATAAGCAACAGGGCATAACATGCCAAGGAGTTTAATACATTCAGTTCCCCTAGGGTGTAGTGGTTCAGACACCATGTAGCAAAGCATCACAAGGTACTCCCAACAGCTCCCAACAGCTTATTTTTAAAAAAAAAATGTTAGGATAAGCAACAGGGCATAACATGCCAAGGAGCTAAAAAAAATTCTGATTTTGCAGGGGGCCATTTGTAACACACTGTGGATGTGGAGCACAGCATCAATAAAGAACACAAATAGAGACTGCCTGACCAATTGTTCTAGACAGTGTAGCCTCGACAGTGCTTGTGCCAGTGCATGATGTACAAAGGCTTAAAAAATATTGCCCTGGGTGATTGGGCGAAACAATTACATCGCAGCAGCATAACAAGTTAGATTAGTCATGCGGTGTAATTAGATGATAGAAGACAAAATAGTCTTGAATGAGAAACAATGGAACTTATTTGAACCTAAGAAATCCAAAATTTGGGGCTACACTTATTATTGGGTATTGTTAACAAGCGGCCTGAGATACTCTGGGGCAATCCATATATGGTTCATTTTGATCATTGTCAAACTGTCTGCACTTTCCATGGATAGTCATGTGCGATTGTTATTATTGACCCCGCTGAGCTGAAAACACTCTCAGACAACACACTCGCAGCAGGGCAAGCTAGCACTTCCAAAGCGTATAACGCGAGGTCTGGCCAAGTGTTGAGCTTAGAAAACCCAATACTTAAAGGGAACAGTAGACTCGGAAAGCAAGCCGATATGGTCACCTACATAGTCCCTCACCATCTTACTTAACTGTTCCTTCCTTGTCATCGTTCTCCCAACCGTTATCTGATTCGCAGTTGACGGTTTGTGGAAAATGGACCAGTTTTGCCACATTAGTCCCCTGCCTGTGTTGCTCCTACTATGCGTAGCCCTCTCTTGTAATCCTGTTGCGTGAGATGACACGCTACCTCTGACGCCAGCATGATCTGAGGGTAATCGTTTCATCAACTGCTCCACTACAGCCCTCTTGAATGTTTCCGTAGTACAATCCTTATTTGCCTCCACAAGTAGCAAAGCAAATTTGTCTTTGCAGCGTGGGTCAAGGAAGGTACATAACCAGTATTTGTTGTCTGCCAAAATGTGGACTAGCCGACAGTCATGAGAAAGGCAGTGTGACATGAACTGTGCCATGTGTCCCAGACTACGAACTGGAAAACTTTGTGTGTCACTGCTAAGAATACATTCTGTCTCCCTAAACCTCCTCTCCTCCTCAGTCTCTCTCTCCTCCTCCAGCTCCTCCTCAGGCCATCCATGCTGGACAGCCCTGAAGCTTGGGTTGTCAATCCCTTGGTTACCAACTTCAAAGCATTCCTGTTCTTTGTCATCCTAATGATGCTGACCAAAGGTGGCCTGAGCCTGTTGGCCGAGGTTGTGTGGATTACTAGTCTGGATCCACAGACAACTGGGGTGCATGAACACTTTGGTCAGTCAGACCATCCAGAGAGCGTTTCAATAAACAAATCAGTGGAATGGTAATGCTGATAACAGCATCCTCACTGCTCACAATGTTGGTTCAGTAATCAAAATTCTCCAAGACCTGACAAATGTCTGCAATCCACACCCACTTGGCAGTACTTATGTCTGGCAGCTGCGTCTGACAGGCATGTTCCTGCTGGAATTGGGATACTGCCCTCTGCTGCTCATGGATCCTGGCCAACATATAGGTTGAATTCCATCTCGTAGGGAGGTCACATATTAGTCTGTGATGAGGCAAGTGTAAGCGCTTCTGCAGCACTGCCAGGCCAGCAAAAGAGGGAGATGACTTGCGGAAATGTGCGCTAATACATCGTACCTTGGAAAGTAGGTCTGGTATCCCAGGGTATTTCTTCAGAAAGTGCTGAACTACTAAATTTACAATGTGGGCCATACAAGGAACGTGTACAAGCTTTCCAAGCTTTAAAGCTGCCACCAGATTACGACCATTATCGCACACCACCATCCCTGGACGGAGGTCCAACGGCTCAAGCCACTCATCTGTCTGCTCAGTTATTGCTTTTAAAAGCTCAGGTGCCGTGTGCGATTTGTCACTGGTACAGATGAGCTTCAGTAGAGCGTGTTGCCGCTTAGCCGAGGTGCTGCAGAGACCCCAGCTGGGGAATTACGACGATGGTTGGACATCGGCGGATGTTGAGGAGGATGCACAGGAGCCAGATGAAGAGTAGGAGGAGAA
This sequence comes from Anomaloglossus baeobatrachus, assembly GCF_048569485.1. Taxonomy (NCBI): domain Eukaryota; kingdom Metazoa; phylum Chordata; class Amphibia; order Anura; family Aromobatidae; genus Anomaloglossus; species Anomaloglossus baeobatrachus. The sequence continues at coordinate 523,851,201 of NC_134357.1, forward strand.
GGGAGTTGTTGCTGTGTAGGAGGCCACTGAAACTGTGATTGAAGTAGGTCCCGCTATTCTGGGTGTGGGAATTATATGGGATGTTGCCGGCCCAGACTCTTTACCAGCCGCCACCAGGTTCACTCAGTGTGCCGATAGTGAGATGTAGCATCCCTGTCACTTCTGCTTGTCCACATGTCTGTGGTTAAATGGACCTTCCCTGTTATGGCGTTGGTGAGAGCCCATTTGATATTTACAGACACGTGATTGTGGAGCACGGGGACGGCACAACGAGAAAAATAGTGCCGGCTAGGGACAGAGTACCGATGTTCTAACACCGCCAAAAGGTCGCGGAAAGCCTCTGTTCCCACAAGCCGATACGGCAACATCTCAAGGGCTATCAATCGTGCAATGTGTGCAGTTATGGTTTCTGCTCTTGGGTGCGTAAAGGGGTATTTTCACTTCTTTTTGAAGGTCTGTGGTAAGGACAACTGAACGGTACGCTGGGACATCAAAGCAGATGTTGTTGATGATTGAGTTTGGCCAACATCAGGTTGGGAGAAGGAGGCATCAGTGCCACCTTCTTGCACACCAGTTTGGGAAGCAGGCAGCCCAGGGGAAGTGGCAGAGTTTTGAGTCTGGAAATCGTGTTTTTCACCTAGAGCTGTCAACCAACTAGTGGTGTGCTTGGCTAACTTATGGTTTCTCATGCTGGAGGTGCCCAAGCTGGAAATATTTTTGCCGCTGCTAAGCTTGGTCTGACAGATTTAACAAATGGCAATCGTTTGGTCTCTTGGAAAAATCTCCCACACAATCGCACCACGGACCCTTGGACTCTGAGATGGCTGAGGTGGTGCACGAACCCTTGGACTCTGAGATGCCACAGGTGGTGGTATCATGTGCACAGTTGATTGACTTCTGGTAGTGGTCGAAACTATCTCTTACAGCCTTTTTGCGGACTATGGGTGCATGCTCCTCTACACTGCTGCTCTCGCAATCCATACCACCTGTCCATGTTGGATAAGTCACCTCATCATTGACCACGTCATCTTCAAATTCCTGGAGGTCAATATCTTCGGGAATGGAGGTTTCAGGCTGACCTGAGGGCAACTGTGTCTCATCATCCTCCAACACTTCTACCTGATTGCCCAGCATGTCACGGCCAACAACATGGCTTTCTTCTGGCCTTGGGTGCTCAAACATCTGTGCATCACTGCACACCATGGCCTCACCTGCGTTGGTGGTGTTGTGTGGTGAGAGGCAAGAAAGGTCAAAGGGTCCCGTAAACAGTTCCTTAGAGTAACCTGCTTTGGTGTCATATGTTTCCTTAGAATACTGATGCTGTGAGGAAGGATGACCAGGCTGAGGATTCGATGGGCCAGCCTCTGGGCTACTCAAGTCTGTCTGTGTGGACCCTTGGGATTTGCTACTCGACAAGTAACTGGAGGCATTTTCTGCTAGCCAACTCGTTACCTGTTCGCACTGTTCAGGGCGTAAGAGTGCTTTCCCACGTGGACAAGAAAATTGGGATAGGAAGGCAGAGGTAGATAAACTAGGAACCTTTTTCTGTGGCTCGATCAAACTGCTTGGGCGACCACTACTGTCACTACCACCTCGTCCACGGCCCTTACCCCGCTTTTTCCCATTTTTTTGGTTTGATTATTTGAAGATGAATACTGTAACGTGACCTTTTCTACAGGCAGTGGAACAACACTTATGCCGGGTTGTTAAACTTGTGTTATTAGTTTCTCACGATAGCTGTTTCTGTAAGTCTAAAAACCAAAAGGTACCTTTATTGGGCAATCTACCACTTGGAGGAGTAGACAAAGATGTTGTGAATGTCTTTCAGCTCCAAAAGAAAACAGAGTTTGACAACACTTTTATTTTAGTATTGGTTTTTGGCACTCACACTGTGTTTTAGTAAGAGCAAGCCACTATGTAGGTTCTGTAAGATATGAAGCCCTCAAAATTACACTAGGTGGCTGATAGGAAGGTACTAGCCTGGAGGCACAAGTAGTGCCACTGACACCGAGAATTAATAAAAATTGGGTAACACTGAGACTGTTTTAATAACAGCAAGCCCCTATGTACATTCTGTAAGATACAAAGCCCCAAAAGTATGATAGTTTGCTGATAGGAAGGTACTGGCCTTCAGGCAAATGTAGTGCCACTGACACAGAGTATTAAAAAAAATTGGGTAACACTCAGACTGTGTGTTAGTGGCAGCAGGCCCCTATCTAAGTTGTTGATGAGGGGCAATACCCCGAAACAGCTGTCTGTGGATGGATACCTGGCCTTGGTATTTCCCTTCTTCTTCTGGTATTTCCATTCTTTAAACTTGTCCAAAAGTTTGATATTGACTAAAAGGGCCACTTAATATGGTGGTTATGGTGGTCTCCTAAAAAGAGTCACCCCTTGGCTGGGCCCTTCCCGGAGGGATATCTGGCTGGTTTCTGTGTTGAGACTCCTAACAGAGGCTCCACGGACCTTTTTGATTTGCATATTTCCCAGGGGGCAATGTACCTAGGATTTCACTGTCTTGAGCGTCCTCGCTGGCTGCCAGCAGTGTTTTCTCTGGCTGGTCTCCCCGAGATCAGTGATTGTTTTGTCTTGACTATCTAAGTTGTGTAAGATATGACGATCCCCAAAATTAGGCTAGTTTGGTGCTATGAAGGCATTTTACTTCAGGCACAAGTTGTGCCACTGACACCTAGTATTAATAAAAATTTGGTAACACTCAAACTGTGAATTGAGATGGTGGCTGACAGGCACTACACTACACCTGAACCCATTGTTTTTACAATTTTTGGACCTTTGCACTGTCCCTATACCTGTTTCTATGATTTACACAGCCGCTAGCAGCTAATGCTAAATATCTTCAGCCCTTAGAAGGACTAGTATTAGTTGGCTGGAAAAACGCTGTCCCCCCACACAGTACAGTCTAGCTTAACCGGCAGCTCAGGAATTAATGCGTGTTCACAAAATGGCGGCAGCCTTATATAGCCCCTATGACGCTGTGCGGCCAAGCCAATAACTGTAACACCACAACAAAGATGGCTGCGCTGTTACTGTGAGGGCAAGCAATGTCAGATGTGTTCATTGGCTGGAAAAAGGCGCCAGGAAGTCCAGAAATGAAAATGAAAGTATCGGAACGAATATCATATTAGCCGTCATATATCAAATACCTTGAATACCCCATTATCCATTGGATACCGAATAGTGGTGAATATATTTGCTCATCCCTACAAACGAAAGGTAGAGGAGCATAAGGTCTTGAACATCCAGCAGCTCCGTGTTTACATCATGGAAGAGGATTCCCATGGCTTTTGTGAAGCTATAGTGAAATCCATGCCCAAGAGAGTTAAGGCAGTGCTTAAAAATAATGGTGGCCACACAAAATACTGACACTTTGGGCACAATTTTGCCATTTTCACTTAGGGGTGTACTCCCTTTTGTTTCCAGCGGTTTATGCATTAATGGCTGTGTGTTGAGTTATTTAGAGGTCACACTAAATTTACACTGTTATACAAGCTGTACACTGCCTACATCACAATGGATCACAGTGTCAGATCTTCAGCGTTTTCCCATGAAAAGATATGAAATATTTACAAAAGTGTGAGAGGTGTACTCACTTTTGTAATATACTGTAACTTACCAAAGCCTTGCTGACTAAGTAACTGCAGAGTCCAAGACTCCTCTGGCATGAAAAACAAGCACAACTGAATGCCAAGAATTTCATGGCTGAACGCAAGTCTTCCACCACCGAGCACAACACCAAGCGTTGGATGTAGTGGTATAAGGCAGGCTGCCACTGGACTGTGGAGCAGAGGAAACTTGTTCTGTGGAGTGACCGATGTCGTTTCTCCAGCATCTCATGGAGAAGTCTAGATGGAGACAGGTGGAGGAGTGTTCTTCAGAGGTCGGCCTAGGAGGCCCCTTAATTGCAACGAAGGAAAATGCTTCAGCATACCAAGTCTCTTAGAACAATTGTACACATCGAGCACACACGGCTCCGCAACGTACAGGTCGTACACAGCAGCTCCGCACACGTTGTACAAACATGGCTCCGCTCAATACACGTTGTGCAGACACGGCTTTACTCAATACACGTCATACTCATGGCTCCACTCTGTACACATCGTACACACACGGCTCTGCTCCGTACACAGCATACACACGGCTCCGCTCCGTACACCTCGTACACACACGGCTCTGCTCCGTACACAGCATACACGGCTCCGCTCCGTACACCTTGTACACACTCGGCTCCGCTCCGTACACCTCGTACATACATGGCTCCGCTCCGTTCACGTTGTACACACGGCTCCACTCACATCGCAGACACACGGCTCCGCTCCGCACACCTCGTACACACTCGGCTCCGCTCCGTACACCTCGTACACACAAGGCTCCGATTCGTACACCTCGTACACACACGGCTCTGCTCCGTACACAGCATACACACGGCTCCGCTCCGTACACCTCGTACACACGCGGCTCCGCTCCGTACACCTCGTACACACAAGGCTCCGATTCGTACACCTCGTACACACGCGGCTCCGCTCCGCACACCTTGTACATACACGGCCCTGCTCCGCACACCTCGCACACACACGTCGCCGCTCCGCACACCTCGTACACACACGGCCCCGCTCCGTACACCTCGTACACACACAGCTCTGCTCCGTACACCTCGTACACACACGGCTCCGCTCCGTACACCTCGTACACACACGGCTCCGCTCCGTACACCTCGTACACACACGGCTCCGCTCCGTACACCTCGTACACACACGGCTCCGCTCCGTACACCTCGTACACACACGGCTCCGATTCGTACACCTCGTACACACACGGCTCTGCTCCGTACACAGCATACACACGGCTCCGCTCCGTACACCTCGTACACACTCGGCTCCGCTCCGTACACCTCGTACACACTCGGCTCCGCTCCGTACACCTCGTACACACAAGGCTCCGATTCGTACACCTCGTACACACGCGGCTCCGCTCCGCACACCTTGTACATACACGGCCCTGCTCCGCACACCTCGTACACACACGTCGCCGCTCCGCACACCTCGTACACACACGGCTCTGCTCCGTACACCTCGTACACACACAGCTCTGCTCCGTACACCTCGTACACACACGGCTCTGCTCCGTACACCTCGTACACACACGGATCCGCTCCGTACACCTCGTACACACACGGCTCCGCTCCGTACAAGTCATACACACACAGCTTCGCTCTGTCCACATGGCTCCACTCTGTACACATCATGCAGACATGGGTCCGTACCTTGTAAACACATGGCTTTGCTCAATACACACACGGCTGTGCTCAATACACACACGGCTCTGCTCCGTACACCTCGTACACACACGGCTCTGCTCCATACACCTCGCACACACACGGCTTTGCTCCGTACACATCGTACACACACGGCTCTGCTCCGTACACCTCGTACACACACGGCTCTGCTACATCCACGCTGTTAATCCCTCCTGACCCCACACATAACCTTCACCTCACCCAGCCCCATGACACCCAGCACAGCAGAGTCCTGCATACACTGAGGAGATGATCATGTGACCCCTGACTCCTCCCCTCCATGTGACATCATCACAGGTCCTGTAAGCACAGAGCAGCCATATATTTTGAACACGTCACGTGTCAAATTACGTCATACCTGGGAAGAGCCCATACAGTCTAGCATGTACCATACTGTACATCTAGTGTGCGGCTCTGCAGGTGGAGGTATGTGGAGGTTCCCCATTACTGGAGCAGGGGACATTAACAATTTCATTCCTAGAAATAGTGGTTTTCTGCTTTCTGGTGGTTTTCTGCGTTTTTGGTAGGGTTTTTGGCCCGGCTTTTAGTGCATTTTTAATGAGAGTAATAGATTGAGGGTTTCCAAGCCGCGCCAATGACGATCAAGTTAAGCCATTAGATTAATGTTCCTTTATTCCAATTACAGGTCTACGCGTTTCGGAAGGCACCCCTTCCTTCTTCAGGACCAGATAGCAAGAAAAACATCAAATCTGCTGTCCAGAAAGTCCTTACAGCACTATATACCCCACTGAGTGGGGTATATCTACTTATGATCTACTTGTGGAGATACGTATGATCTACTTGTGGAGAAGAATCGGGTGAGATCTATCCTTTTGTTTACATTTTAATGCACTGCACTTTATTATTGTATTATGTATTGTCTGTTTTAGATTTCAAATATTAAAAGTTATATTTTAATCCTTGCTGTTTGTTTGATGACATTTTAAATTATTCGCCTGACCTGGAGTCACACCAGATACCTGTGAGGCAGATGTTACAGGTACTTAGGGAGATTAAACTCTTAAACTCTTGTCAAGTCAGAGCAATGTATGTTCACCATTCCAGAGACTCCATTTCGGGGTTATCTATTATCAGCCACTGGTTTTTGTATGAATCCCGCGAAAGTCCAGGCAGTGCTGGACTGGGCTCTTCCTGAAAATCTGAAGGATTTACAGCGCTTTCTGTGTTTTGCCAACTATTACCTTAGGTTCCTCAAAATATTTTCGGTAGGGCCAAAACCATTAACAGATATGACCAGGAAAGGGATAGACTATTCGAGATGGTATAATCAGGCTGTGACATTTTCTTCTGTAATAAAGAAAAGTTTTGCTTCTGCTCCAGTCCTCATACAGTACAATGTCACCATTTATTGTAGCGGTGGATGCATCTGAGGTGGGGGAAGTTGCTGTATTATCTCAGGGGTTGTCCACAAGTGATTGACAGACATGTCTTTTTCTCTAAAAAAATCAATATCACTTGCCGAAAAAAATTATGTCAGCAATAACTTCTGGCTATAAAATTGTTCTCTGCAGAATGGTGTCATTTTTGGAGGGGGCTGTTGTGAATACATTTGAATTAGATTCCAGTTTGGGATTCCCTCTTGTGGTCAGTAGTGATAGTGCAGTTGACTTGCTGAATGGGAGCCAGCCAGCTGAGGAGGATTGGCAATCTGGCCATTCGAATTGGGCCTATATAACTGAGTAGTTTCCTCCTGTTCCTTGCTGGTGCTCAATGTATCTCCTGTGTGCTAAGGACATTCTGAAACCAGCCCTTTTCTCTGTGTCTACCAGAACTCCTCTCAGATAAGTTGGTCTTTGTACCTCTGCTTATGGTTTTCACTTTCTTGTTATTTTGCCTGTGTGGATTTCTTGGTGGAGTTGGATCATTCCCTGCTGGGAATGTCTGTGTACCTTGCTCCATGTTCTGCTATGGATTGTGTTTTATCATGCTTGGTACTAGATTCAGTCCCTCCTCTATATCATTGTTTTTCTTGGATCCCAGTAACACCAGAGTATTGATATAGTGAGAGAGTGCCTGTGTAGGCTCAGTATTTTTTCCATATCAGGCGTGCTGGTATTTAATAGGGTTTTTATGGCTGCAGTCAGTGCTCGTTCCTATCCTTTCCTATGCAGATAGTTTGGGCCTCATCTTTGCGGAATATATTCTCTAGCTACGTATTGTGTTTTCCTATATCACCGTAGTCTTTTCATGTGGGGGGCTACCTATATCTTTGGGGACTGCTCTGAGGCAGATTAGCTTTTCTAATATTTCTCTCTGTAAGAATATTTAGTTCTCTGGCTGTGTCGAGGCGACCAGTTCATCGTAGGCAGGCACGCCCCACGGCTACTTCTAGTTGTGTTTCAGTATTAGGTCTGCAGTCCGTTAAGGTTCCAGCCACTCTGGTTATTTCTTGGATTTCCGAGTTTTTGTCCTTTTTCTGATCCTCGGTCACTGAATCATAACAGAGGGCAGTACATCTGGTCATGGTCCTCACGGATCATAAAAAATTTATATAATTCAAATCTTCTAAGTGACTTACTCTTAGACAGGCAAAGTGATCTCTGTGTTTCACCATATTCAACTTTTTTGAGATGTATCATCCACGGGTTAAAAACATTAAAGCCGATGCATTGCCCCATTGTTTGCCGGGGGAGGTAATGGTGGTGAGCCTGTCCCCATTTTGCCGAAAGGAGTCATTAGTTCTGCAATATGTTCGGACCTAGAAAAAGGATGTCACCGAGGCCCATGGGGACACTGTCGCTTGTCCTCCAGCTAAACTGATGTTCCTTTAACTGCCGACTTAAAATATTAAGTGAACATCATGATTCAGTTCTTGCAGGTCATCCTGGTAGTTAGACTACCACGGATCTACTCTCTCATCGTTTTTCATGATCAAGTTGCATAAGGATGTTCGTCTCGTCTTGCATCACGTGTTTTCTAAAAACCCTCATACTCGGCTAACTGGGGTTCTGCAACTGTTGGCCATTTCTTGTAGATCATGGACTCACCTGTAGATGGATTTTTATCACTGATCTCCTATTATCTGCAGATAAAGGAGTGATATTAATAGTTGTGAATAGATTTTGCAAGATGGTTCATCTTATTGCGTTACCTGCGCTTTCAAGTGCTAAGTTTTCATTAATTAGATTGTGCAACATCATGGGCTACCCTCTGATTTTGTTTCTGATTGTGAGACCCAATTTACATCAAAGTTTTGGAAGGCATTTGTACTTGTTTGGGGATTCATCTCTGATTTAAGTCTAATTTTCACCCACAGTCTAATGGGCAAACTGAATGGGTGAATCAAAATCTTGAGACATATCTGACTTGTTTTGTTTCTGAGAATCAGGAGGATTGGGTTTCTTATTTACCTTTAGCAGAGTTTGCTGTAAATAACTGACATCATTCTTTGGGGCATATGGTTTTCAACCACAATTTTGTATTTTTAATGGAAATTGTTCCTGGGGAAGAGCGTTTTTCGTCATCTATAAAATCTGTGTGGCAAGGGTTCCTAATAAGTTGAGAGTGATAGTTATCAACAATAAAATTATGACTGATCGGAAGAGCTTGGTTGGTCCGGACTTGAGTATTGATGATTTGTTGTAGTTGTTGTAGTTTTCATCTAAAAACATTAAAGGGAACCTGTCAGGTCCAATATGCACCCAGAACCACGGACCACGGATTTTGCTAATCCCTACCTAACAGTTCCTGTATACACTAGCATAGATAAAGCACTATGAAGCCGGGTGTACGCATCCTAGCTTCAAACTGAAGTAGTACACATGACCCAAACTCCGGGGACATGCGCACTAAGCTGAAATCCCCCATCGGACGCGATGGCGGTGGAGAGGTAAGTTAGATCATCCTCTGATGCTGCACATTCATTAGCATGTTAGCACACCCACAGGGGCGTACTAACATGCTAATGGGGGCGACTGGCCAAGGAACTAACGCCCAGGGGGCTAGTCCACTCGCTCATTAGCATACGGTAACAGATCTTTAGAAATACTTTTTTTTAAAGATCTCTTTATCTATACTAGTGTATACAGGGATGGTTAGGCAGGGAATAGCAATATACACCCAGAACTGTTTGTGGTTCTGGGTGCATGTTGCACCTGACAAGTTCACTTTAAGACTTTACACATATTTGGAAAGAACACGATAATGACCATTTAAATGCGAAGCCTCATCCCCTGTATGGCATTGCCTCATATACACACATCAAATGGCTCTGCTCTGTACACATGATTGATTGCTCTCATAGAGAGAAGCAAAATTATAATCTTGTAGTTCTGATACCTTTTAATGGCTAACTAAAATGTAATAAATGATGTTACAAAGCAAGTCTTCCTGACTTCTCAGATCTCTTCTTCAGGCATGGTATAACAAAGTATCTGAAGAAACACACATACAGTATATACACAGAGCAGAGGCATGGTACGAGGGGCTGCTGATAAGTCTTTGGCTTTACCCAGAAAGAAACGAGATAGAATGATGAAACTTTACATGCATTCCACATACTCTCCACTGATGTCAACACACTTCTTACATTGGTATTCCAAGTTCATTAAGCCTAGCAAAAAGAAGGATTTCGCTAGTGCCTCAAACCAGGCATCCATAGCAGCCATGGCATCAGAAATGGTGTGAAATTTGATACCCTTGAGGTGTTTCTTCAGGTTTGGAAACAGATGATAGTCAGAAGTAGCTAGATCTGGTGAATAAGGTGGGTGGTCAACCTGGTGGAAGCCCAGCTCTGTCAGTTTTGCTGTGGTCGCTTGTGCAGTGTATGAGTGGAGGTGTTGTCTTGCAGGAACAAGATTCCTTTGGACAGCTTGCCGTGCCTTTTGGCCTTTAGAGCTGCCTTCAATTGGTCCAAAAAGTTCAATGTAATACCTTGCATTGATGGTGGAACCCTTTTGAAGGTAGTCCACTAGCAGTATGCCCAACTTATCCCAGAACATAGATGCCATCACCTCAGTGGCTGATTTTTGCACCCTGAACTTCTTTGGACGAGGAAAACCACTGTGCCTCCACTCTTTTGACTGCTCCTTGTTTTCAGGGTCATACAAATAAATCAAAGTCTTATCCATATTGACCAGTCAATCCAGAAGGTTCTTATCAGTCCGGAAATGCTGACAAATGGATTGGGAAGTTTTCAATCGCATGCTTCTTGCTTCTCTGATCTGTTTTCAAACATCTGGGGACCCACTTTGCAGATCGCTTCGTCATGTCAAAATGTTCTTGGATAATGACACAAACACATTCACGAAAAATCCCCATGATGTCTGCTATTGCTTTAGCTGAAATTTGTTGATTCTCCAGTATGAAGTAGTGCACAACATCGACGATCTCCAGAACAACAACCACTCTCGGTCGTCCAGGATGTTCCTCATCATTGGGGCTGAAGTGGCCCGTTTCAAATTTGGCAACCCAGTTCTTAACTGTGGAATATAAAGGGCATTGATCCCTCAATGTCTGCGACATATCACCATGAATATCTTTCGCAGACTTTCCTTGCAGACACAAGAATTTTATCACTCCTCTGCTCTCAGTTGCTGTGAATATCGCATTAGACTCCGCCATTTTGTTTTCCCGTGTTCGTAGAACACTGGTGCCATAAGCAACAAACACAAAATTTTGAAAACATATACTAAACACATAAGGCTTTCATATGATGTAACATTCATTACCATAGAAACAAAAAAAGATCACAAAGACTTATCACGAGCCTTCGTATAATAAATAGACATTAAATTAAACACTGAGCTTAGAGAGGGAATCCTTAATTAGCTTTGATTAGTTGTGTCAAAGTTTTATAGTTCCAATATCCATGTAAGATCAGAGACCCGGTGCCCTCACCATCTCTGGAGCAGATACCCTTACACGTGTTTCGGCGGGGCTTTTTCATGAGACCCTCACGAAGAAGCCCCCGGCGAAACGCACGTCAGGGTATCTATTCCTCTGTCTCTCCAGTCCTTGCACGGTATATTTCCTCAGCCTGACATTTGTATGTATGTGGCTGTGCTGTTTCCTCCGGATAATCCTCCTTATCTGCTGTATGGAGATGGATGTGTAGACACACCTTGTCATTCAAAGAGTTTTCTTTATTTTCATGACTCTAAAAATTGTAGATTCACATTGAAGACATCAAAGCTATGAATGAAAACATGTGGAATGAAATATTTAACAAAGTGTGAAACAACTGAAAATATGTCATATTCTAGGTTCTTCAATGTAGCCACCTTTTGCTTTGATTACTGCTTTGCACACTCTTGGCATTCTCTTGATGAGCTTCAAGAGGTAGTCACCGGAAATGGTTTTCCAACAGTCCTGAAGGAGTTCCCAGAAATGCTTAGCACTTGTTGGCCTGTTTGCCGTCACTCTGCGGTCCAGCTCACCCCAAACCATCTCAATTGGGTTCAGGTCTGGTGACTGTGGAGGCCAGGTCATCTAGCGTAGCATCCCATCCATCTCCTTCTTAGTCAAATAGCCCTTACACAGCCTGGAGGTGTGTTTGGGGTCATTGTCCTGTTGAAAAATAAATGATGGGCCAACTAAACGCAAACCGGATAGAATAGCATTCCGCTGCAAGATGCTGTGGTAGCCATGCTGGTTTAGTATGCCTTCAATTTTGAATAAATGCCCAACAGTGTCACCAGAAAAGCACCCCCACACCATCACACCTCCTCCTCCATGCTTCACAGTGGAAATCAGGCATGTAGAGTCCATCCGTTCAACTTTTTTACAAAGACACGGTGGTTGGATCCAAAGATCACAAATTTGGACTCATCAGACCAAAGCACAGATTTCCACTGGTCTAATGTCCATTCCTTGTGTTCTTTAGCCTAAACAAGTCTCTTCTGCTTGTTGCCTGTCCTTATCTGTGGTTTCCTTGCAGCTATTTTACCATGAAGGCCTGCTGCACAAAGTCTCCTCTTAAAGGGAACCTGTCATCAGAAATTTAGCTTGAAACCTAAAAGTTTCCCCCTCTGCAGCTCCTGGGCTGCATTCTAGCAATGTTCCTGTTGTTTATGTGCCCCCTTTCTGACCAAAATAAAGACTTTATAAAGTGGTACCTTTTTGTATTCAGATACTGTAAATGGGACACGGGGGCGGGCTCTCTGGTGACCGTTAGTCTGCCTTCTGTCTCTTTAGGCCGTCCCTCATCGCTCCATTCCATACTTCAGGACGCCGCCCACGCGAGGACCGCTGGTCACGTTTGCGCAGGCACGAGGTTATGGGCCGCGCTGTGATTGCATCGCAAGTGCCTGCCCATCATCTTGTGGCCACGCTCTCCCCTCTGCCTCAAGCGTTCTGCGCAAGCGCTGGCCAGATGACCCGACGTTGAAACGTTCTGCGCAGAATGCTGGAGGCAGGGGGGAAAGGGCAGGCACGAGATGATGGGCGGGCACTTGCGATGCAATCACAGCACCACCCATAGTCTCGTGCCTGCGACACACGTGACCAGCGGTCCTCGCGTGTGCGGCACCTCGGGCGCAGTGGGCGGCGTCCTGAAGTATGGAATGGAGCGATGGGGGACGGCGTAAATCGCCAGGAGGCAGACGAACAGCCACCAGAGAGCCCGCCCCCGTGTCCCATTATCAAGATTTGAATACAAAAAGGTACCTCTTCATAAAGTCTTTATTTTGGTCAGAGGGGGAAACCTTTAGGTTTCAAGCTAAATTTCTGATGACAGGTTCCCTTTAATACAGGATTCCCCAACTCCAGTCCTCGAGGGCCACCAACAGTGCTGTTAGGGCCAGATGGACGGGTAGACCCTGGAGGTGGATCCACTGGGCCGAACTCCCGGATGAGGGAAAGGAGTCCGGTAGCCGGAGCACTGTAGGTAGCAGGACAGTCCGTGCACTGAGAGCAAATGGAGAAGTCCCTGGGACCACGAGGTCACGGATGGTGGTCCGGGTGACGGAGCTCAGGTTCGGAAGCCGTGATGGTGTCAGGCAGGGTCCGGAACCGTTGGAGCGAGATGACGGGTCACCGCAGGGATCCGAGATGGTACGGACTGTCAGGATGGCAGATGGGCAGCGTTCGGGGTTCGAGGTACCGCAGGACCGGATGGCGATGCTGGATCGGCTCTAGAAGACAGAGAGGTAAGTATCTCACAGAACACAAGGAGACCTGACTCCTAGCTTGGGAAAACACGAAGAACAGGCCCCGCTCCCTTGGACATTAACCCCCTATATACCCTGTACCTGAGTGCATCATTTCCTGTTAATTGACACTGGCCCTTTAAGAAAGGTTCAGTGACCGCGCGCGCGCCCTAATGCGCATGCGCGCGGCCCGGGTGCCAGAAGCCAGGGCAGGAAGCTGAAGGGAGGACGCAGGGGAGCCGGCCAGGAACTGGGAAGCCGTCGGGCGCCGGGAGCGGAGACCAGGGGGCCTGGGAAGTGCGGGCACCGGAGGCTGGAGAGCGGGGAGCGTGGCAGGTGAGCCGGGGAGCGGAGCTGAGGACCCGGGGATCGGAGCAGGGGACCCGGGGAGGGGATCCGAGGACCCGGGGAGCGTGACAGTACCCCCCCCCACGCCCCCCTCCCCGCAACCGGGACAGGAAGGCACGGATCAGAGGAGTGCCCACGTTCTCCCTGGGCTCCCAGGATCTATCCTCAGGACCATACCCTTCCCAGTCCACCAGGAAGAACTGTCGACCACGTACGGTCTTCATGGCCACGATATCTCTTACCGCATAGATGTCGTCCTCAGCAATAGGAGGAGGGGCCGGACTGGCGGCAGCGGAGAAGGGACCAAGGACAACCGGCTTGAGCAGAGAGACGTGAAAGGAGTTGGGTATTCTCATCGTGGCCGGGAGCTGCAGTTTGTAGGAGACCTCATTGATCTTGCCGAGGACTTTAAACGGTCCGATGTAGCGAGGTCCCAGCTTGTAGGATGGTATCTTCAGTCGGATGTATTTGGAAGCAAGCCAGACGAGATCTCCCGGAGAGAAACACGGAGGATCCAGACGTCTCTTGTCCGCATGTCTCTTCATCCGCAGGGAGGCACGTGCAAGGGAGGCCTTAACAGAGTCCCAAATGGATGTAAAGTCACGGAGTACTGCATCAGCAGCAGGGATGTCCGAGGAAGAGGATACAGGCAATGGGACAGACGGCTGAAGTCCGTAGACGACATGGAAGGGAGAACTGGAGGAGGACTCACTGACGTGGTGATTATGGGAGAATTCAGCCCAAGGAAGAAGCGTGGACCAATCGTCATGATGGGCGTTCACGTAGTGACGCAAGAAAGAGGTCAATATCTGATTGATCCGTTCCACTTGGCCATTCGACTGAGGATGGTAGGCTGAGGAGAAGTCCAGAGTCACTCCCAGATGTTTGCAGAGAGCCCTCCAGAAGCGGGAGGTGAACTGGGTTCCTCTGTCGGACACTATGTGTGATGGAAAGCCATGCAAGCGGAAGATGTGCTGTATATAGGCGTCCGCGAGTTCCTGAGCAGAGGGCAGTCCAGCCATAGGAACGAAATGGGCCATTTTAGAGAACCGATCCACCACGACCCATATGACTGTGTGTCCGGAGGATAATGGCAAGTCCGTAATAAAGTCCATCGCTATGTGTTGCCAGGGAACTGAGGGTATGGGCAGAGGCAGAAGACGGCCGTATGGCAGGTGTTTGGGTGTCTTGTTCCTGGCACAGGAGGAGCAGGCAGAGACAAAAGAGGCGACGTCCGTGCGCAGGGATGGCCACCAGTAATGACGTACAATAGCGCTCCATGTTTTCTTCTGACCTGCATGACCGGCTGTTTTCGAGGCATGGCCCCAGTGTAACACTTTTTGCCTGTCAGCCTCAGAGACATAAGTCTTCCCAGGTGGTATCTGGGCCAGGGTGACAGGAGCCACCGGAATAATCTTACTTGGACAGATGATGGGTTGAGATGTCTCTTCCTCCTGTTCCAGGGGCACGAAAGACCTAGACAAGGCATCAGCGCGTACATTCTTGTTCGCGGGTCGGAAATGAAGCTGGAAGTCGAACCGGGCAAAGAACAAGGACCACCTGGCTCGCCGTGGGTTCAGTCGCTGAGCAGTCCGCAGGTATTCCAGGTTTTTGTGGTCCGTGTAAACAATGACAGGGTACACTGCTCCTTCCAGAAGATAGCGCCATTCCTCCAGAGCCAGTTTGACCGCTAATAGCTCTCGGTCACCGATGGTGTAATTGCGTTCAGACGCGGAGAAGCTCTTGGAGAAGAAACCGCACGTCACCATCTTCCCGGAGGAGGACTTCTGCATGAGCACTGCTCCGGCTCCCGAGGAGGAGGCATCCACCTCCAAGGTGAACTGGCGGTTTAACTCTGGACGGTGGAGTACAGGAGAGGAGGCAAAGGCTCGCTTTAGAGCGCCAAACGCGGCGTCGGCCGCAGGTGACCAGTCCTTTGGATTAGCCCCCTTCTTGGTCAAGGCGGAGAGAGGAGCAGTCAGAGCCGAGAAGTGAGGAATGAACTGGCGGTAATAGTTAGCGAATCCCAGAAAACGTTGGATTGCCTTCAGTCCAGAAGGAGGAGGCCAGTTGAGAATGGAGGAGACCTTCTTGGGATCCATCTGCAGTCCGGTATCGGTGATGAGGTACCCCAGGAAGGGGAGAGAAGACTGTTCGAAGACACACTTCTCGTACTTGGCGTACAGACGATTCTCTCTCAGTCGTTGTAGAACCAGTTGCACGTTCTCTCGGTGGGTCTGGAGGTCCGGAGAGAAGACAAGGATGTCATCCAGATATACCACCACACAGACGTAGAGAAGGTCCCGGAACACGTCGTTCACTAATTCTTGGAAGACTGCTGGTGCGTTACACAGGCCGAAGGGCATCACGCAGTATTCATAGTGCCCATCGCGAGTGTTAAACGCGGTCTTCCATTCGTCCCCCGAGCGGATACGGACCAGGTTGTAGGCACCCCGAAGATCCAACTTGGTGAACACGCGAGCTCCTCTGAGCCGATCAAACAATTCGGGGATGAGTGGCAGGGGATACTTGTTTTTTACGGTGATTTGGTTCAATCCCCGGTAGTCTATGCATGGGCGTAAGTCGCCCTCTTTCTTCTTTACGAAGAAGAAGCCTGCTCCAGCAGGAGAGGAGGATCTCCGGATGAATCCCTTAGCCAGGCTCTCTGTGATGTACGTAGACATAGCCCTTGTTTCGGCTGGAGATAGTGGATATATCCGTCCTCGAGGTGGTGTAGTTCCCGGGAGCAGGTCAATGGCACAATCGTAAGGACGATGTGGCGGGAGTACTTCGGACTCCTTCTTATCAAAGACGTCCACGAAGGACCAATAGGCTGAGGGCAGTCCCGGTAGGGACTCGGGAACCGGAGGTCGCCGGATGGGTTGTATGGTCTTCAGACATCTCTCATGGCAAGAAGACCCCCATCGAGTGATATCGCCAGTGCCCCAGCTGACTGAAGGCTCGTGTGTCCGCAACCAGGGAAGTCCCAGCAGGATTTGATGTGACATGTGTGGGAGGACGTAGAGAGCGATGTTCTCGGTGTGCAGAGCACCGATACGCAGTTCAAGCGGCTTGGTGATCCAGGAGATGGTGTCAGAGAGGGGTCTCCCATCCACAGAGGCAATCACTAGGGGCTTGTCGAGTGGAGTAACAGGCACATGGTACTTGTCCACCGTGGCCTGCTGGATGAAATTGCCTGCTGCCCCAGAATCGAGGTACGCCTCAGCCGTAAACCGCGTCTCTCCCGTTGTCACTTGCACAGTCCATGTAACTGGGTCTGAGAGAGTCCCAGCACCTAGGGTGGCCTCTCCTACCAACCCTAGGCTTTGGAGTTTCCCGGCCTCTCTGGACAGGCGCGTAGCAGGTGTGTGCCCTCTCCGCAGTAAAAGCAGAGACCCTTGGCGAGCCGCTCTGCTCGACGTTGTTCCGACTGTCGCACACGGTCGATCTGCATGGGCTCATGGACGGAGACACCAGAGGCCGTTGACTGGAGTACGGTGGGCTTCAGTGGAGGAGAGGAATGCCTTACCGGACGTCTCTCACGGGACAGCTCTTTGGACCGCTCCTGAAAGCGTATGTCCACTCGAGTCGCTAGGGTAATCAGGGCGTCCAGAGTGGACGGTACATCACGTCCAGCCAGCTCATCTTTGATTCGACCCGATAGTCCTTCCCAGAAGGCGGCGGTTAGGGCCTCGTTATTCCACCCGAGTTCTGAAGCCAAGGTGCGGAAACGGATGGCGTATTGACCCACCGTCAGTGTTCCCTGACGTAACCGGAGAAGTGATGACGCAGACGCGGAGGCGCGTCCGGGTTCATCAAAAGTGCTGCGAAAGGCCTGCAGGAACTCCTGGAGGTTCTTGGTCATAGGTTCCTCCTTCTCCCACAAGGGGTTCATCCACGCCAGTGCCTCGCCCTCTAGGTGAGACATGATGAAGGCGACCTTGGCTTGGTCGGAGGCAAACAGATGTGGCAGCTGCGTGAAATGGAGGGAGCATTGGTTTATAAACCCCCTGCAGGTCTTGGGATCTCCGGCGTACCGGGGTGGTGAGGCCGAACGCAGTCTGGAAGCATCCGAAGAGGCGGCCACGGGAGCGGGGGTCGTGGCTTGACTAGTGGAGGCTCGGGATGTCGAAGACGTGACTGCCGCTTGTAGCGTGGTCAGGCGGGTGTCCACGGAAGTCATAAAGTTCAGCATGCGGGTCTGGACTTCACGCTGGCGTTGGAGTTCCTCATGCAAGGCCGCTAGTGCTTCGGCGGGATCCATGGCCTGTTCTTACTGTTAGGGCCAGATGGACGGGTAGACCCTGGAGGTGGATCCACTGGGCCGAACTCCCGGATGAGGGAAAGGAGTCCGGTAGCCGGAGCACTGTAGGTAGCAGGACAGTCCGTGCACTGAGAGCAAATGGAGAAGTCCCTGGGACCACGAGGTCACGGATGGTGGTCCGGGTGACGGAGCTCAGGTTCGGAAGCCGTGATGGTGTCAGGCAGGGTCCGGAACCGTTGGAGCGAGATGACGGGTCACCGCAGGGATCCGAGATGGTACGGACTGTCAGGATGGCAGATGGGCAGCGTTCGGGGTTCGAGGTACCGCAGGACCGGATGGCGATGCTGGATCGGCTCTAGAAGACAGAGAGGTAAGTATCTCACAGAACACAAGGAGACCTGACTCCTAGCTTGGGAAAACACGAAGAACAGGCCCCGCTCCCTTGGACATTAACCCCCTATATACCCTGTAACTGAGTGCATCATTTCCTGTTAATTGACACTGGCCCTTTAAGAAAGGTTCAGTGACCGCGCGCGCGCCCTAATGCGCATGCGCGCGGCCCGGGTGCCAGAAGCCAGGGCAGGAAGCTGAAGGGAGGACGCAGGGGAGCCGGCCAGGAACTGGGAAGCCGTCGGGCGCCGGGAGCGGAGACCAGGGGGCCTGGGAAGTGCGGGCACCGGAGGCTGGAGAGCGGGGAGCGTGGCAGGTGAGCCGGGGAGCGGAGCTGAGGACCCGGGGATCGGAGCAGGGGACCCGGGGAGGGGATCCGAGGACCCGGGGAGCGTGACAAGTGCATGTTTTCAGGATTTCCTTAGCATTGCATGGGTGTTGGAATCATCAACTGTGCAGGTGAATAAATTATCACATGTGCAATACTAAGGAAATCCTGAAAACATGCACTGTTGGCGGCCCTTGAGGACTGGAATTGGGGACCCATGCTTTAATAGTTGTTCTAGAGATGAGATGGTGTGTCCAAACTTTTGGTCTGTACTGTATATATATATATATATATATATATATATATATATATATATATATATACATACTCGGCCAGATACCTTATATGGACTTAATTCTTTATATGCACGACAGTGACCTCGTGATTTAATACGAGATATTTACATCTCTGGTGTCTCTGTCCGTCTGTAATATTGCATTCTCTGTGTATGCTTAAAATCTCCTCCGGTGTAAACACGTTGTTACGGTGGGGCCAATTGCAGTGATAATAATAATAATCAAATCGTCGCCCGAAGTCCTCCAGGCAGATAACAAGGCCACAGAGGACAGGCAAATGGAAGCAGCAACTAAGAGATAACTAAAGATCGGGTCGGTAGTGTTTACCTCACACAGCTGTATGTGAATTGTGCCGTTACAGCACAGAGGCACAGGGTAAGGTCACGTGTGTAGGCACACGTCAGACCAGGAAGGTAACCCAGTTAATGGCACGGGGAAACCT
The DNA here is from genome assembly GCF_048569485.1 of Anomaloglossus baeobatrachus. Taxonomy (NCBI): domain Eukaryota; kingdom Metazoa; phylum Chordata; class Amphibia; order Anura; family Aromobatidae; genus Anomaloglossus; species Anomaloglossus baeobatrachus. The sequence continues at coordinate 523,870,691 of NC_134357.1, forward strand.
AATGGATAGACTCTGAACCGGTCACATGCATAGAGGCACGACTGGTAGGATAGCCTGGTTAGCATCACGGGTAACAGGAAGACAGACAGGAGCTGGCCCTAAGCACACCGCGTTACAAATATATTGCCCTGTCACTGTCCAATAAACACACACACAAAGGTCTGCCACTGGCTCTGCAGACTACTGGTCACATGCGTAGAGGGCATGTCAGACCAAAGAGGTAACCCAGTTAGCGTCACTGGGTACCGGGGGACTGGTAGGACAGGAGCTGGCCCTAACCGCGCCGTGTTAATAGTGTATTGTGGCGTCCGGCACCGATGCCCTAGCCCTGCGTGTCACTGTCCCATATACGTGCACAACTGCCACTGACTGTGCAGGATAAGATGGCATTGGAACCCATACACACGCAGCACAGTGTGCTGACTGAGCTGCCGTCACATATAATGACGCTCGCGCGCCAATGGGCATGGTTACGGACCTTTTACAGCTTCCACCCTGCCCCAAGCCACATGCCATGTGGTAATGGTTGTGATCATACAGCAGCTGCCCCGTCACCGCTGACGTCATGCCGGCCAATTAGCGGCAGCCACGTCATTGATGACGTCACGTGCATGCGCAGTATCGGGAATCTCGCACTTAGTGCCTGGAGAGGCTGCGGGAACCCACGCATGCACGGTAGGACTAAATGGGCACTTAGGCTCAGAAAGATGAAAGACCCTAGCCACCTGATGCCTCTCTGCCAGATGCCTAGAGCGACGGACAGGTGGCGCTGCGGAGTCGGCCAATCCCAATGCAGGAGACAAAAATGGGACCAGATTGGTTCGAGGCTCAGGGGAACCCCAAACCGTAACACACATGGTTATTATTTGGATTGTGTGATTAAGAGGAAATGTTCATTGCTTATCCCCTATATTATTAATTTTTGTTTTAATATCTTTAAGAAAAATATTTTTTAAATAAAACATACTTTTTTGGCTATGAACTCAATTTGATTCTGTAGGTGTTGTTATTAATGAGTCAACCACTATACAATATTTTGGACATTTTTGCTGTCTGTCTTTTTAATGTGTTTGAGGTGGAAGCTGTCCCATCTGAGGTATGTGGGATGCATTGGGCAATTTTGGATTTTTATGGTGGTATGCAGAAAGTTGATTTCCGTTTTTGAGTGGTCCAATGTCAAGTTTATGGTTGAATGAAATGCATTGAAGTTTTCATGCAATTTTAGAAGTTCTTGTTCAGACTCAGTCAAGATTATTAAGATGTTATCGTTGTAACAGAAATAGGCCAATGGTTTGATGGAACAGGAAGATAAAAAGTCATTTTACAGTTTAGCAATGAAAAGGTTGGCATACTGTGGTGCCATTTTGCTGCCCATAGCAGTTCCTGTGCATGTACCGTATTTTTCGGACCATAAGACGCACTTTTTTCCCCCCAAATGTTGGGGGAAAGTGGGGGGTGTGTCTTATGGTCTGACTATAAGGCTGCGGGGAATGAGGGTGCCGCGGTGCAGCGGGTCATCGGCGGCACGAGCAGGCTGCAACAGCCTGCCGTGACCACGTGGGCCCGCTCATTACATATGCACGCCCATCCTCCCGCCCATCATCTCTCAGCGAAACCGTCGCTGACAGGTGGGCGGGGTGATGGGCGGGGGGGGTGTGCGTGCATAATTAGCAGCCGGCCGTGATCACCCCTGGCAACTACAGCCTCGAGTGATCATGTGCGGCTGTATTCACTGCCCCCCGTGCATCATTATCAGCGCGGGGTGCAGTGAATCAGTGTACTCACCCGTCACTGTGTGTGGAGCCGCCCCCCTGCAGCATCGCGTCTTCCTGTCTGTGCCGGCGGTCAGCTGATCTGGACACTAGCGGCGCGCACCGCGATGACGTCATCGCTGTGCGCGCCGCTAGTATCCACCAGAATCGATCAGCTTACCGCCGGCACAGACAGGAAGACGCGATGCTGGAGACACCGGTGACGGCTCCACACAGCGGCGCTGCAGCTGAGACAGAGATCGGTGCTTCAGGGAGTGAGGAAGGGTAAGTATAAATGTTTATTTTTTTTTTCCTGTGCCACAGGATACACGCCATTTACCAGGATGGGGGCATTTCATGAGCAGGATGGATGGGGGCATTTCATGAGCAGGATGGATGGGGGTATTTCATGAGCAGGATTGATGGGGGCATTTCATGAGCAGGATGGATGGGGGCATTTCATGAGCAGGATGGATGGGGGCATTTCATGAGCAGGATGGATGGGGGCATTTCATGAGCAGGATGGATGGGGGCATTTCATGAGCAGGATGGATGGGGGCATTTCATGAGCAGGATGGATGGGGGCATTTCATGAGCAGGATGGATGGGGGCATTTCATGAGCAGGATGGATGGGGGCATTTCATGAGCAGGATGGATGGGGGCATATCTTGAGCAGGATGGATGGGGGCATATCATGAGCAGGATGGATGGGGGCATATCATGAGCAGGATGGATGGGGGCATATCATGAGCAGGATGTATGGGGGCATATCATGAGCAGGATGGATGGGGGCATATCATGAGCAGGATGGATGGGGATATATCATGAGCAGGATGGATGGGGGGTATATTATTAGCAGGATGGGGGGTATATGAGCAGGATCATATACAAGGCAGGAGGATCCTTATCAGAATGGGGTACCTTAGTAGAGAATTTGGGGACATTACCCCCATAACAGTGTCAGCAGCAGATCCTCGCCCCATAACAGTGTGTCATGACCATATTTTTTGGTAAAAATTTTATTTTCCTATTTTCCTCCTCTAAAACCAGGGTGCATCTTATGGTCAGGTGTGTCTTATAGTCCAAAAAATACGGTAGATATAGCTCCTCGACAAAAGAGAAAAAGTTGTGCGTGAGAATAAATCTGGTGAGTCTTAATACAGACTCAAAAGGGATCCCATTGGCTTCAAGAAACATTTGGCACGTGGTTAGTGTACGATATTATAGTATAAGGATTCCACAGATGGTACTTATGGGTAGAGGACCTATTGTAGAGAGTTTTTTTAAAAGGTCTGTGGTGTCCTGTATATAAGTGGCTGTTTTCCTTACCAGTGGTTTATGGACATTTTCCACCCACCTAGAGATTTTTTCAGTGAGTGTTCCCACCTTTGAGATGATTAGCCTCCCTGGGTTACCTTGGTTATGAATCTTGGGAAGCATATAGAAAATTGCCATCCTAGGATTCTCAGTTATTAAGTCCAAAAGGTTTGTGGAATCTGTACACAGACATCTGATGACTCTTTTCAACTTCTACACATCACATATGCAGCTCTGCTCTAAATGCATCCTAGGTGGTGGACGTGGCCTGACAGGTGTGTGTAGATACACTATACTTCGCTCCTGCTTCTCTCCCTGATAAATCCTGTGAAACCAGCTCAAAACCTCGTGCTTCAAGGATATTAAGGTACTGCCTGCATCATCCTACACTTGTGCCTACACAGAGTGCTTTTGGCCATGAGGAACATGACTCGCAATATAAATACTATACTAGACCGTCTGCCCATTTCTTTTAAGTTAGAAATCTTTATATTGCATCGTCAGCTCTTAATCCAATATGTCAGACATTGGAAAACATGTCACCCCACACAAATGCATCCTAATAACCCTTTTTCTTTAGTACAAAAAATGAAATGAAATGTAAAGTGTAAAGCATAATTTACAAGTGAAACTGTTTTATAAGGCAGGATGGAGATTTTATATTGATGTGAACAGATTGTCGAAAAGTTTATTTTTTTCTATTGTTTTTTATCAAAATGTTTGAACAACGAAAAAACCAAAATGTTAGTGATTCTTTGATTTGTTCAATAAAAAAGATCTGATTGAAAATAAACAAAAAACACATTCTAGACATTCTGAGGCAGCGGCTTCATAAAGCCGGTCAAGTGAGGCAGTGACCGAGGATCTTGTTCACACCAACAGTTATTTATTCACACCACACAAGTGTTACAGATCTGAAAACCCGGAATGCAGCCAGTTCACATGTATACGGTCAGATACAGTGCCTTGCAAAAGTATTCGGCTCCCTTGAATTTTTCAACCTTTTCCCACATTTCAGACTTCAAACATAAAGATATAAATTTTAATGTTATGGTGAAGAATCAACAATAAGTGGGACACAATTGTGAAGTTGAATGAAATTTATTGCTTATTTTAAACTTTCATAAAAATAATAAACTGTAAATTGGGGCGTGCAATATTATTCATCCCCTTTAAGTTAATACTTTGTAGCACTACCTTTTGCTGCGATTACAGCTGCAAGTCGTTTGGGGTATGTGTCTATCAGTTTTGCACATCGAGAGCCTGAAATTCTTGCCCATTCTTCCTTTGCAAACAGCTGGAGCTGAGTGAGGTTTGATGGAGAGCGTTTGTGAACAGCTTTTCAACTCTTTCCACAGATTCTCGATTGGATTCAGGTCTGAACTTTAACTTGGCCACTCTAACACATGGATACATTTATTTGTGAACCATTCCATTGTAGATTTTGCTTTATGTTTGGGATCATTTTCTTGTTGGAAGACAAATCTCCGTCCCAGTTTCAGGTCTTTTGCAGACTCCAACAGGCTTTCTTCAAGAATGGTCCTGTATTTGACTCCATCTATCTTCCCATCAATTTTAACCATCTTCCCTGTCCTTGCTGAAGAAAAGCAGGACCCAACCATGATGCTGCCACCACCATGTTTGACAGTGGGGATGGTGTGTTCAGGGTGATGAGCTGTGTTGCTTTTACTCCAAACATATCGTTTGGCATTGTGCACAAAAAAATCGATTTTGGTTTCATCTGACCAGAGCACCTTCTTCCATATGTTTGGTGTGTCTCCCAGGTGGCTTGTGGCAAACTTTAAACAACACTTTTTATATGGATATCTTTGAGAAATGGCTTTCTCCTTGGCACTCTTCCATAAAGGCCAAATTTGTGCAGTGTACGACTGATTGTTGTCCTATGGACAAACTTTCCCACCACAGCTGTAGATCTCTGCAGTTCATCCAGAGTGATCATGGGCCTCTTGGCTGCATCTCTGATCAGTCTTCTTGTTTGAGATGAAAGTTGGGATGGACGGCCGGGTCTTGGTACTGTAGATTTGCAGTGGTATGATACTCTTTCCATTCCAATATGATCGCTTGCACAGTGCTTCTTGGGATGTTTAAAGTTGTGGAAATCTTTTTGTATCCAAATGCAGCTTTAAACTTCTCCACAACAGTATCACAGACCTGCCTGTTGTGTTCCTTGGTCTTCATGATGCTCTCTGTGCTTTAAACAGAACACTTAGACTGTCACAGAGCAGGTGCATTTATATGGAGACTAAATTACACACAGGTGGCTTATATTTATTATCAGTCATTTAGGACACCATTGGATCATTCAGAGATCCTCAATGAACTTCTGGAGTGAGTTTGCTGCTCTGAAAGTAAAGGGGATGAATAATATTGCACGCCCCAATTTTCAGTTTACTATTTTTTACAAAAGTTTAAAATAAGCAACAAATTTCATTCAACTTCACAATTGTGTCCCACTTGTTGTTGATTCTTCACCATAACATTAAAATTTATATCTTTATGTTTGAAGCCTGAAATGTGGGAAAAGGTTGAAAAATTCAAGGGAGCCGAATACTTTCGTAAGGCACTGTAAATGTCCCCGATCGCCTCCTGCACCGCTGTAGGAATCTCAGGTGCAGAGGTCCGCTTAAACTGTCCAGGTTTCTCAAAGCTGGCATGTGTTGCTTCGCCAGGCACCTGCTGCTCCAGCAGTCTGTATCCCAAGTGAGACCTTGCTGTGCACTGCAGGATTAAATGCAATTCCCCGGACATGAGCCGGACTGGAGGGAGAGTTCTATCCCACTGCCAGACCTACAGAACTCTGCAAAAACAAAAACCCTACCAGGTTTAATTAAACAAAATACTTGGGGAAATATCTTGACCAAGTCCTCATTTTATTTTGTGTTGCACTCACAGTGGTGACTGTGACTACACCACACTCCAGCAGGTCTCACAAGGTCTGCAAGCCAATTCTGGGGGAAACATAGCGACCCTCATATACGACACCTGTCACTGCCTCACAACATGCAGCTGCGCACACACACAAACATGGAACATGCACAGATCCACCCTGTGCACAACATGCACACATGACTCCCCCCTATACACATCATAGCCATGTGACTCTGCTCCAGACACATCACACACACGGCTCCCCCCTGTACACATCGTAGCCATGTGACTGCTCCAGACACATCACACACACGGCTCCCCCCTGTACACATCGTAGCCATGTGACTGCTCCAGACACATCACACACACGGCTCCCCCCTGTACACATCGTAGCCATGTGACTGCTCCAGACACATCACACACACGGCTCTGCCCTGTACACATCGAACACACAGTGCTCCACTTCGTACATACACAGCTGAGCTCCATACACGTCATACACAGGTGGCTCAGGTCTGTACACACGTGGCTCCGTTGCGTACACTTCGCACACACACACAGCTCCCCTTTCTAAACGTTGTACACACGCGGCTCCGCTCCATACACGTCGTACACACGCGGCTCCGCTCCATACACGTCGAACACATACGGCACTGCTCTATACACACGCGGTTCTGCTCAATACACGTCATACACACACACCTCTGCTCAATACACGTCATACACACACGGCTCTGCTACATCCACTCCTGACCCTACACATAACCTTCCCCTCATCCAGCACAGCAGAGTCCTGCACACACTGAGGAGCTGACCATGTGACCCCTGACTCCTCCCCTCCATGTGACATCATGACAGGTCCTGGAAGCACAGAGCAGCCATATATCTAGTGTGCGGCTCTGCAGGTGGAGGTATGTGGAGATTCCCCAATACTGGGCGATGGGGGCATTAACCCCTTCTGGACTGTGACTAGATGATCTTGTGTTTCTGCATCCCAAGAGCAATTTTTGTAACCTATACTTTGTCTGAGGAAAGTCATCTAACAGTTGATGGATAGAGGTAATTATTTCCTTAAGTCCATTTGTCACAAAGAGGAAATTGGTCGCGCCAGTCATTGTGTTTCCAGGAGTCTATTCTGACTGCACACAGGAGGTTATCCTCTTTAGGGTCAGGAGCACACAAAAGGACAAATGGTTATTCCCATCTCCAAGATCCTATCCCAATATGTATGTACCAGGGAGGTTTTTACAAACATTGCCAACTGTCATGGCGGCGTCAGGATCTGGGGAAACTCCGGATTCTTGCACTCTGCCTACTAACTTCCCTGATGTCTGTGATCAGCACAGGGAGACTCGAACGTCAACTCATCACAGACATGTGGTTTATGGACAGGCTAGCAAGATTTAATCTCTACTGGTCTGCTTGTTAGTCTCCTTGGTCACATGCTATGGGAGAGACAGTCTGTTGTGAATGTCAGTTATGCTTTTGCTGCTGTGAGGCTCCCTCTTGTGGCCAGGAATGGTTTGGACAGAGACCAGGTGTGTTGAGCAATGGGCGTTTCCATTGCTAACACTCTGCCTATTTAAACCTTGGTCTGCTGGCAGGCTATGCCGGATGTCAGTTGTTCTTTGTTCACCAGCCTGCTTCATCCTGCTCCAGACCACATCTACCCCAGATAAGTGCTTGGCTCTTTATTTGTTGTTTGGTTCTTTTTGCTCTTTTCTGAGTTTGTCATTTGCTGTGGTTATTGTCACTTTATTTGCATGCAGGGATCTTCCCTCCCAGTTGCTTAGCTGGGAAGCTCCCTGCAGCTATGTTTGTAGTATTGCCCCTATTAGTCCATGTGTTTGTTGCTTCTTGAATTTGTAATGGTTCCTGCTTTCTGTTCATTGGTATGACAAGAGCGCCTGGTATAGGACGGAGTTCAGATCTACCGATCTGAGGGCCTTTTGTACTATCAGGTTTTTGGATTTTTGCAGAGTTTTTCTCTGGCCACCATCAGTCCCTTTCCTATCCTGTCCTATTTAGTCAGTAGGGCCTCACCTTTTGCTAATCCTATCATCTTTCTGTGTATTGTGTTTTCCTATATCACCGCAGTCTTTGAATGTGGGGGGCTTGCTATTCTTTATCTATTTTCTGAGGCAGAGAGTTATTCATCTTTCCTTCCTTTAGGATAGCTAGTTCTCTGGCTGGGTTCGCGGTGCATAGGATGTTAGTTCACCCCTAAGCTACTTCTAGTGTTAATGGTTAGTAAGGGGATGGCGGCCAGATTAGTTGCCAATGCTCTTGTCACCTTTTACCAATGATTTATGGTGGTCTTCCATGGTTCCGGATCATAACACCAGTCACATTCTCTCTCCTCCTATATATGCTGGCTGCGCTGTTCTTATGGTGCCAGCTATAGCTTGACTATACCTGGCCTGAAGAGGTGGATTTATCTAGGCATACTGGTAGTGGTATTATTGTTGTGTGCGGTTGGGGTGTTAACCCTTGTGATCCTTTTGTTGCTGCATTACTTTTCTTACTTTTCCCTTTTGTTTCTCACTGTTTATTCCTGAGAGTGTGCAGTGTGGCTGACTTTCTGTTATCCCTGTCTGTCTCAACTGTGTGTTCCATCACTCTCCTGTCCCTTCTTTCCCTGAGGGGAGGGAGGAAACAGATCAGCTAAACTCAGAAGTGTAGTAAGGCATGGGACTCCAGCATCTCCACCATCAGTGGTAATCCGGAGGGCTAGGATAGTCTAGGGTCCCCTAGCGTGAAGGACAGCATAGAAGCCCCTTGTCCCTCACTATCCCACAGTCACATTGTGACGTTATAGCTGGCCCTACTTTCACTACATTCCAGCATGGATCCTTTACTAGTGAGCCAATTGAAAGCCTTATCTCTTCAGTTGGCTGAATTAAAAGGGGTGATACAGCAGCAAGCTCAGTCTGCTACACTGGAGCAATCAGCCCTGGTCGCTGGATCATTAGAACCCAAAATGTCTCTCCGAGAAAGATGTTAGCGGTAGCACAGCTAGTTTTCTATTTTCATAGAGGCGTGTAAATTATATTTCCGTTTACATCCCCATTCCACTACTGGTGAGGAACAGCAGATGGGAATTATTGTCTCTCTTGAGTGGGGACCCACAAGCCTTTTCCTTGCCCTCTGATTTACCACCTTGGGCACTTTTTTCTCGGCACTTGGCATAATATAAAATTATTCGGATTAATAAATAATAATAATAATAATCTTTATTTCTATAGCTCCAACATATTCCGCAGCGCTTTACTATTCAGAAGGATAATATACAAACAACTAACAGTTACAGAAAATACAATATTTAGATGGGAAAAAAAGAAAAGAAAACAACCCTGCTCGTGAGAGCTTACAATCTACAGTCATGGCCAAACGTTTTGAGAATGACACCAAAATTATATTTTCACATGATCTGTTGCCCTCTGGTTTTTAATTGTGTTTGTCTGATGTTTACATCACATACAGAAATATAATTGCAATCATATTATGAGTACCAAAAGGTTATATTGACAGTTAGAATGAGTTAATGCAGCAAGTCAATATTTGCAGTGCTGACCTTTCTTCTTCAGGACCTCTGCAATTCTCCCTGGCATGCTCTCAATCAACTTCTGGATCAAATCCTGACTGATAGCTGTCCATTCTTGCATAAGCAATGCTTGCATTTTGCCAGAATTTGTTGGTTTTTGTTTGTCCACCCGTCTCTTGATGATTGCCCACAAGTTCTCAATGGGATTAAGATCTGGGGAGTTTCCAGGCCATGGACCCAAAATCTCTGTTTTGTTCCATGAGCCATTTAGTGATCACCTTTGCTTTATGGCAAGGTGCTCCATCATGCTGGAAAAGGCATTGTTGGGCGCCAAACTGCTCTTGGACAGTTGGGAGAAGTTGCTCTTGGAGGACATTTTGGTACCATTCTTTATTCATGGCTGTGTTTTTAGGCAAGACTGTGAGTGAGCCGATTCCCTTGGCTGAGAAGCAACCCTACACATGAATCGTTTCAGGATGCTTAACAGTTGGCATGAGACAAGACTGGTGGTAGCGCTCACCTCTTCTTCTCCTAATAAGCTGTTTTCCAGATGTCCCAAACAATCGAAAAGGGGTGTAATACTACTGTATGAACTGAGGATTTCGATTGAGTTAGGGCAATGATAACCAGAGACGGGTTCTTGGTGCAAAGACGTTTATAATATGCAACCAACAATATGTACACAAAACAGAACATAAACACAGTAGAACATAAACACAGTAAATACCTGCCAGGGTCGGAGCAAAGGGGAATTCCCGGGGCCACGCACCGGACTCCCCCAGGGAGACCACCAGGAGCGAACCCCTATACAGGGACTGTCTGGCGATCACCCCAGAAGGCCTAAATGCGCAGCAGCCGGGACACGAAAGGGCAACAGGTATAGTCCAAAAATGTCCGTACGTGATGTGAGTCCTAGGGTGGATATGAAACGGAAGGAACCGGGCAGAAGTGCCGACCAGAGACGGCAGACGGAGTCCGGGCACAGCTTGATGAGACCAGGTGAAGTCCAGAGCCGGTGTCGGGTGTTTTCAACAGGATCCAAATTTCAATCAGGAACCAAGAGCAGCAGGGCAGGAGTACACAGGAAGCAGTATACTCAGGCAACTAGACTAAGCTTGGGGGCGGGCTTTTAAACAGATAAACAGGAAGTAGAGCAACAGAACAGAAAACTCCATATTAACAAAGGGCAAGATCCTTCAAAAGAAAACTGGAAATCCTGGAACTCTGACAGTACTCCCCCCCCCCCAGAAATGGCCTCAGGACGGATCAGGGCCAGGCTTGTCCGGGTACCTCCGATGAAACTGAGCAACCTTCCGGGGCGCTCGGATTTTACCCACAGGTTCCCAGGAATCGTCCTCGGGGGAGTACCCCTGCCAACGTACCAGATACTGAAGCCGATGCCGATGGAGCCGGGAGTCAATAATGTCCTCAACCACGAACTGCTCCTGGCCATCAACCATCACCGGCGGAGGAGGAGGCACGATACGACCATGAAACGTATTAGGGGAAACTGGTTTTAGCAGAGAAACGTGAAAGACCGGGTGTACCTTTAAATTGTGCGGCAACCTCAGCCGACAGGCCACAGAGCTCACTATCCCGGTGATCTTGAACGGACCAATGAATTTCTGCCCCAGCTTCTGCGAATGAACACCTAGTTTCAGTTTTTTGGTGGATAACCACACCGAGTCCCCTACCTTATACATGGGTGCCTGTTTCCGGTGAGTGTCTGCCGACTTCTTGTAAAGCTCCTGAGCCGAAGCCAAAGAGTCCTTTAAAACCTCCAGATTCCGTCGTAGCTCCGTCAATCTGTCCTCCACCGCTGGCACCGAAACCGCCACCGGTGACCTAGGCAAAATATTCGGATGGTAACCCAAGTTAGCGAAAAAGGGCGTTACCTTAGTGGAGCTGCTCTGAGTGTTGTTATACGAGAACTCCGCCAAAGGAAGCAGCTGCAACCAATCGTCCTGCAGATGGCTGACATAACATCGTAGGTACTGCTCCAGGGTTTGATTAGTCCGTTCGGTTTGCCCATTTGTCTGGGGATGGTATGCAGAAGACAAACAGACATCAATATGGAGTGCCGAACAAAACCCTTTCCAGAACTTAGACGTGAACTGCACGCCCCGGTCAGAGATGATCTCATCCGGTACCCCATGCAATCGAAATATATTCTGGATAACCAAATCCACTGTCTCTGCGGCTGAGGGAAGACCGGTACATGGAATAAAGTGAGCAGCCTTTGTCAACCGATCCACCACCACCAAAATGGTATTGTTACCGCCTGAGACGGGCAACTCCACAATAAAATCCATTGAGATGGATCCCCAAGGGCGAGATGGTACGGGTAACGGTTGAAGGAGTCCCGTAGGAGCCACACGAGGGACCTTGCATCGGGCACAAACCATACATGAGTGGACATAGTCTTTCACATCCTTTAAACAGGTAGGCCACCAGAAAAAACGACTCAGAAATTCCTGCGTCTTCTGTACCCCCCTATGACCTGCCAACACGGAGTCATGGACCAACTTGAGAACCCGAAGTCTTACAGCCTCCGGGACATAAATACGTCGCTCTCTCAACCACACACCATTCCGAAGGACAAGAGTCACATCATTCGGGGGGGCAGCAAGAAATACGTCACCATCATAGGCCAGCTTGATGTCCTTCCACAAGTCCTGGTCCCGGATTACTCCAACAAAATTGGCATCTGATAAAACGGTCTGAGACGGGGTTCCAGGCACGGAGTCCATGGCGTGAATTCGGGACAAGGCATCGGCTTTCCCATTACGTGACCCTGGACGGTATGTAACGATAAAATTAAACTGGTTAAGGAACAGGCTCCAACGGGCTTGCCGTGGAGACAGGCACCTGGCAGATTTAAGGAATTCTAGGTTACGATGGTCTGTGAGAACTATCACTTGTTGCGCTGCTCCCTGTAAGTGGTGTCTCCATTCCTTAAAAGCAGAAATAATCGCCAACAATTCCTTGTCCGCAATGTCATAGTTCTTTTCTGCAGGGGACAACCGGCGAGAAAAGAAAGCACACGGGTGCAAGAGACTCTTGTCCCCAGTCCTTTGTGAAAGGATAGCCCCTAATGCATAATCGGAAGCATCGACTTCCACAATAAAAGGGAGTGCGGGATTCGGGTGTATTAGTATTGGTGCTGAGGTAAAACAAACCTTGAGACGATTGAAAGCTTCCTGGGCCTGGGCGGACCACACAAACTTCTGCCCTTTTTTGGTTAACAGAGTGATAGGACGGACAATCTCTGAAAAGTTACGGATAAAGCGTCTGTAAAAGTTAGCAAAACCGACAAAGCGTTGTACCTCCTTGATGTTTCCCGGTTCCGGCCAGTCTAGAATTGCCCGTATCTTGCCAGACTCCATGTTCAGTCCCTGAGGAGAGATGACATATCCTAAAAATTGTATCTTTGAGCAATGGAATTCGCACTTCTCCAGTTTGATTTACAGGTGGTTATCCCTCAGACGGGTAAGTACTGTCTTGACGTGCTCCTGGTGTTCCTGTAGGGAATCAGAAAAGATCAAGATATCATCCAGGTAAATCACCATGAACTGGTCCATTATATCCCTAAATATATCGTTGACTAGGTGTTGGAAAGCCGCTGGAGCGTTACAAAGTCCAAAAGGCATCACTAGATACTCATAATGTCCATACCGACATCTGAACGCTGTTATCCACCGTTACCATTCCAGTAACGGATACCGGTTCCGGATGGTTATCTTATTTAGTTCTCGGTAGTTGATACAAGGTCTCAGAGTCCCCTCTTTCTTTTTCACGAAAAAGATGGGTGCCCCTGCTGGTGAGGTAGAAGGTCGAATAAATCCCTTGGCTAGGCTTTCATCGATGTAATCTTTTAGTGCTTGTAACTCAGGTGCCGCCAACGGGTAGACATGACCAAACGGGATCTCTGCCCCTGGGAGTAAGTCTATGGGACAATCATACGGTATATGCGGGGGAAGCCGATCTGCTTTTCTTTTGTCGCATATATCAGCGAAGTCATTATAAACCGGGGGTAGAACAGGTACCTGTACAGTGCCCTCCACATTCGGTGTTACTGGAACCGGTACAGTTGGACTAATGGTCGGACCACTCTGGGGTGGGAAGGATATTTCTTTAGTCTCCCAATCGATGACTGGATTTGTAGACCGCAGCCAAGGCATTCCTAAAATTATCAGAAAATGGGGAGAAGAAATTAACATGAAAACAAGGGTCTCCTGCTGACCTGGTTTCATCACACATTCAAGGGGTACTGTCTCCCGATCAACTGGTCCGGAAACTAATGGAGAACGGTCTACCGTCTCCATGGTAACTGGTGAAGATCTTTGTTGAGTCTGGATACCGTGTTTCCTGGCAAAAGAAGAGTCCATGAAATTTCCCCCTGCCCCAGAGTCTATCATAGCAGATGTAGGAATTAACTGTCCCTCCCACCGGATCTGAATGGGAAGCGAGCAATGGGTGTATTTCCCTTCTGGGTCCTTAGGTGAAGTTGACATCAATGTCGAGGGAAATACCGCATCCAGGTGTAAACTTGCCTCAGAGATATCGGACTCTGCGTCCGTGTTGTCACACTCTGCCATTGCTGCCAGTACCTTATTCGGGCGATTTGGACGTTTTGGGCAGTCAATCAGAAAATGGTCCGATTGACCACAATAGAAACACAAACGCTCACGGAGCCGGTGTTCACGTCGTTCGTTGGTCTCTCGCTTTTGTAGAGAGTCCACTTGCATAGGAACATCCTCGGCCTCCCGTGGCGTCTTGTGAGCGGGTTCTCTAGAAGGAAACGCAAAGTTGGTTACCCGGTTTACAGCTGCCCATTTTTCCTGTCTGCGTTCCGTCAAGCGGGTATCGATACACACACAGTGTTGGAGAAACAGTTCAAAATCCCGTGGAGATTCAGCACGAGCTAACTCGTCCTTGATGGTACCGGACAAACCCTTTCTGAACACTGATAATAGCGCATTATTTCCCCAGTCGGTGTCTACCACTAACCTTTTGAACTCAGTGGCGTATTCGACGACAGACCGCTTTCCCTGACGTAAGGAAAGCAGAGCCGATTCAGCGGTAGCACGGCGATTAGGATCATCAAACATTTGCGCCATTGCTGTTAAAAAGTCATCCAGGTTATTTAAACGGATATCACGATTCTCTATCATAGGATTAGCCCAAGCCAGTGCTCGTGAGGTTAACAACATGATTATACATAACACTTTTGACCGGTCAGATCGGTAATAATCAGCATGTACATCAAAAAACAGTATACACTGGTTAACAAACCCACGGAACTGACTTCGATCACCACTGAAACGAAATGGGGGTAACCTAGGCATACCGGGAGCTGATACGGACGTAGCAGGGGTGGCTTCCTGAGCCTTCACTCTGGTTTGCAAATCCTGAATAGCTGGACCCAGTACCTGGTGATCATGGCCCAGCTGTACCTCCACATCTCTTAGTTTGCACCGCCTCCATCTCCTGCTGCAAGGAGTTAATCATGGAGAAAAGCTGATCTACTCGTGTCTCAGTCATTGCCCCAGCGAAATCCTCTTATTGGCCTGAGTATAATGTAATACTACTGTATGAACTGAGGATTTCGATTGCGTTAGGGCAATGATAACCAGAGACGGGTTCTTGGTGCAAAGACGTTTATAATATGCAACCAACAATATGTACACAAAACAGAACATAAACACAGTAGAACATAAACACAGTAAATACCTGCCAGGGTCGGAGCAAAGGGGAATTCCCGGGGCCACGCACCGGACTCCCCCAGGGAGACCACCAGGAGCGAACCCCTATACAGGGACTGTCTGGCGATCACCCCAGAAGGCCTAAATGCGCAGCAGCCGGGACACGAAAGGGCAACAGGTATAGTCCAAAAATGTCCGTACGTGATGTGAGTCCTAGGGTGGATATGAAACGGAAGGAACCGGGCAGAAGTGCCTAACAGAGACGGCAGACGGAGTCCGGGCACAGCTTGATGAGACCAGGTGAAGTCCAGAGCCGGTGTCGGGTGTTTTCAACAGGATCCAAATATCAATCAGGAACCAAGAGCAGCAGGGCAGGAGTACACAGGAAGCAGTATACTCAGGCAACTAGACTAAGCTTAGGGGCGGGCTTTTAAACAGATGAACAGGATGTAGGGCAACAGAACAGAAAACTCCATGTTAACAAAGGGCAAGATCCTTCAAAAGAAAACTGGAAATCCTGGAACTCTGACAAGGGGATTCATCTGAGAAAATGACTTTAGTCCTCAGCAGTCCACTCCCTGTACCTTTTGCAGAATATCAGTCGGTCCCTGATGTTTTTTCTGGAGAGAAGTGGCTTCTTTGCTGCCCTCCTTGAAACCAGGCCTTGCACAAGCAGTCTCCGTCTCACAGTGCTTGCAGAAGCACTCACACCAGCCTGCTGCCATTGCTGAGCTAGCTCGGCACTGCTGGTAGTCCGATCCCGCAGCTGAAACAGTTTTAAGATACGGTCCTGGCATTTGCTGGTCCTTCTTGGGCGCCCTGGAGCCTTTTTGGCAACAATGGAAGCTCTCTCCTTGAAGTTCTTGATGATGCGATAGATTGTTGACTGAGGTGCAATCTTTGTAGCTGCGATACTCTTCCCGGTTAGGCCATTTTTGTGCAGAGCAATGATGGCTGCACGTGTTTCTTTTGAGATAACCATAGTTAACTGAAGACAAACAATGATACCAAGCACCAGCCTCCTTTTAAAGTGTCCAGTGGTGTCATTCTTACTTAATGATGACTGATCGCCAGCCCTGTCCTCATCAACACCCACACCTGTGTTAATGGAACAATCACTAAAACAATGTTAGCTGCTCCTTTTAAGGCAGGAATGCAATGATGTTGAAATGTGTTTTGGGGGTTAAAGTTCATTTTCTTAGCCAATATTGACTTTGCAAGTAATTGCTGTTAAGCTGATCACTCTTTATGACATTCTGGAGTATATGCAAATTGCCATTAGAAAAACTTAAGCAGTAGACTTTGTAAAAATTAATATTTGTAGCATTCTCAAAACTTTTGACCATGACTGTACAATGAGATATGAGGGAGGGGGGGGGGGCAAGGTACAAGTGCTTATTTACAATGACAATCCAGCCATCTCACGGAAATGGGGGATGGTTTCCTGGACCAGTTGGCCAGAGCCTTGAGATGCATTTGGGTGCCATTGAGTTTGACGTGGAGTTAAGTTGTGAGAAGTTGTAGAGGGGACTATGTGAAACGAATCTGATTAGGGAGTTTGATTGGCCGCCCTAAAAAGATGCGTCTTTAGGGTGCGCCTGAAACTGAGTGAGTTGTGATTTGTCCTAACTTCTTGGGGTAGAGCGTTCCGGAGGGTTGGTGCAGCTCGGAAGAAGTCTTGGATCCGGGAGTGGGAGGTTCGAATTAGTGTAGATGTTAGTCGAAAGTCGTTTGCAGAGCGTAGAGAACGGGTGGGGTGATAGATAGAGAGGAGGGTGGAGATGTAGAGGGGTGCTGCACTGTGGAGAGCTTTGTGGGTGAGAACAAGCAATTTGAATTGGATCCTATGATATATGGGCAGCCAGTGCAATGACTGGCAAAGAGCAGAGGCATCTGTCAGGGCCAGGCGGTCGGGCAGACCCAGGAGGTGGATCCACTGGGCCGAACTCTAAGATGGTGGTAAGGAGTCCGGTAGCTGAAGCACTATAGGCAGTAGAACAGTCCGTGCCAGTGAGTGTAACGAAGGAGTCCCTGGGACCGCGGAGTCACAGATGGTAGTCCGGGTGACGTAGCTCAGGTTCGGAAGCCGAGGTGATGTCAGGCGGGGTCCGGAACCTTTGGAGCGAGATGACGGGTCACCGCAGGGATCCGAGATGGTACGGACTGTCAGATGGCAGACGGACAGCGTGCGGGGTTCGGGATTCAGCAGGACCGGATGGCGCGGCAGGATCAGCTCTAGAAGAGAGATACGTGAGTATGGCAAGACGACACAAGGAGACCTGACTCCTAGCTTGGAAAACACGAAGATCAGGCCCCGCCCTCTTGGACAAAACACCCCTTTATACCCTGTACCTGTTTAGCCTCATTTCCTGTTAATGGACGCTGGCCCTTTAAGAAAGGGTCAGTGACCGCGCGCGCGCCCTAATGCGCATGCGCGCAGCCCGGGTGCCAGAAGCCAGGGAAGGAGGCTGAGAAGAGGACGCAGGGGAGCCGGCCAGGGCCTGGGAGGCCGTCGGGCGCCGCGATCGGAGACCAGGGGGCCTGGGAAGGACGGGCACCGGAGCCAAGGACCCGGGGAGCGTGGCAGGTGAGCGGGGGAGCGGGGCTGAGGACCCGGGGAGCGGAGCGGAGGACCCGGGGAGGGGAGCCAAGGACCCGGGGAGCGTGACAGCATCCGAGTAGCGGTTAGCCAGATAGGTGACCCTGGCTGCTGCATTAAGGATGGACTGTAGAGGGGAGAGTCTAGTTAGGGGGAGACCAATTAATAGAGAGTTACAGTAGTCAAGGCGAGAGTGGATCAGGGCCACGGTAAGGGTTTTTGTCGTTTCCATTGTGAGAAAGGGGCGGATTCTAGAGATGTTCTTGAGGTGCAAGCGGCAGGTGCGGGCAAGAGATTGTATGTGGGAGGTGAAGGAGAGATCAGTGTCAAGTATAACACCCAGACAGCGGGCTTGCTGTCTAGGACTTATCGTTGTGCCACACACAGAGAGGGAGATGTCAGGTTTAGGAAGGTTGGAAGACGGAGGAAAAAGAAGAAGTTCAGTTTTTGAAAGGTTAAGTTTCAGATAGAGAGCTGACATGACATTGCAAACTGCAGTCAGGCAGTCACTTGTGTTCTGTAGTACAGCGGGGGTGATCCCAGAGGATGAGTTGTATAGCTGTGTGTCATCAGCATAAAGATGGTATTGAAAGCCAAATCTGCTGATGGCCATTCCAATTGGGGCAGTGTAGAGGGAGAAAAGAAGAGGGCCGAGGACTGAACCTTGAGGGACCCCCAACGGTGAGAGGAAGAGGAGAAGATGAGGAGAAGAGCCAGCAAATGATACACTGAATGAACGGCCAGAAAGATAGGAAGAGAACCAGGAAAGCACAGTGTCCTTTAGGCCGATAGAATGGAGCACAGAGAGAAGGAGATGGTGGTCAACAGTGTCGAAGGCTGCAGAGAGGTCAAGAAGGATAAGCAGAAAGTGGTCACCGTTACGTTTTGCTGTCAAAAGGTCATTGGTCACTTTGACAAGGGCAGTTTCTGTTGAGTGTAAAGGGCGGAAGCCAGACTGTAAAGGATCTAGAAGAGAGTGAGTGGAGAGGTAGCGGGTGAGACGAGAGTAGACCAGGCACTCCAAGAGTTTGGAGATGAAGGGGAGATTGGAGACTGGTCTATAGTTGCTTGTGCAGGACGGATCAAGAGAAGGTTTTTTTAATAATGGAGTAATGATAGAGTGTTTGAGGGAGGAGGGGAAGATACCAGAAGAGAGAGATTGAGTTAGGGTTAAACATCTTTAGCGGAGTTTAAAATCCATTCATTGCAACAGGTGGCTCAGACTGCAGAGGACTACTGTGCTGAATTCTGGCACTGATACACAGGAGAATGACCCTGTGCTGAAAAGCCATTTTTTCCAGGGCTTGTCCAAATGGGTAAAGGAGGTATTGTTTATGTATGAGACCCTCCTTCATTAGAGTGTGCTATGTCTTTGGAAATATGTATTGATCGCCGATTCCTGGAAAGTTGTTACAGCTTCAGCATTATCACTGTTGGCCTCACCCGAGTCCATGGAGCTCAGAGGGACATCCCTTAGAGGAAAACCTGCACTCCTCTCAAAAAGGATGGAGTCTTTTTTTCTGTGGAAAAAAGGGACACTTTATCAGTGAAGAAAAAAGGAAAATCAAAGTCCAGCTTCACTAATTGTAGGCTTCTTTATTATTAAAAATCATAAAAATACAGCACGCACCACATCCCTTATTATGCCTCTACGCGTTTCTGGTGTCAAGCACCCTTAGGGGTACTTTACACGCTGCGACATCGCTAGCATCGGCCAGCGATGCCGAGCGCGATAGTACCCGCCCCCGTCGCACATGCGATATCTTGTGATTGCTGCCGTAGCGAACATTATCGCTACGGCAGCTTCACACGCACATACCTGGTCGGCGACATCGCGGTGACTGGCGAATAATCCCTCCTTCAAGGGGGAGGTGCGTTCGGCATCACTGCAACGTCACTAAGTGGCCGGCCAATAGAAGCGGAGGGGCGGAGATGAGTGGGACGTAGCATCCCGCCCACCTTCTTCCTTCCGCATTGATGGTAGACGCAGGTAAGGAGCTGTTTGTCGTTCCTGCGGCTTCACATACAGCGATGTGTGACGCCGCTGGAGCGACAAATAACATCGTACCTGCAGGTGGAGCGACATTATGAAAATGAACGACGTGATACAGATCAGCGGTTTTTTTTTACTGTTTTGCGCTCGTTCATCGTCTTTCCTAGGATTTACACATTGTGATGTTGCTACCAGCGCCGGATGTGCATCACAACAATTGTGACCCCGACGATATTTCGGTAACGATGTCGCAATGTGTAAAGTACCCCTTAGTAATGATCTAAGGGTGCTTGACACCAAAAACGCGTAGAGGCCTACAGTTAGTGAAGTTGGGCTTCCTTTTCTATTCATGTTTACCTTTCCAGGCAGAGCGGATCAGTGCTCTTAAAGCCTGCTTTACACCTTACAATTAAGCATACGATATCGTATGCGATGTGACACGCCTCCATCGTATGTGCGGCATGTTCAATTTGTTGACCGTGTTGCACAAACGATTATTTGCCGTCACACGTACTTATCCTTCCATACGACCTCGCTATGGGCGGCGAACATCCACTTCCTGGAGTGGGAGGGACGTTCGGCATCACAGCGACGTCACACGGCAGCCGGCCAATAGAAGCGGAGGGGCGGAGATGAGCGGGATGTAAACATCCCGCCTACCTCCCTCCTTCCTCATAGCCGGCGGGAGCCGCGGGACTCAGTTTAAGATCTGTTCATCGTTCCCGGGGTGTCACACACTGCGATGTGTGCTGCCTCGGGAACATTGAACAACCCGACGTGCAATTTTTAGCAAATGAACGACGTGTATGCGATGAACGGTTTTACGTTCAATCGCAATCACACGTAGCTGTCACACACAACTACGTCCCTAACGATGCCGGATGTGCGTCACTTACGACGTGACCCCTCCGACACATCGTTAGATATATTGTAGCGTGTAAAGCCCGCTTAACTAGAGGGTTTATTAGAATGCGGTGAGCTGGACTTTTTTCCTTTTTCTATTTTACACTTTATGCCTGTCCTTCTGTGCCCATGAAAAGACGGCAGTCAGAAAACTCCTAGAACCAGGTTGTTTGGGGGATCCCAATCTGGGTCTACATATATCCTCCAGAATTGTTTCTCAATGTTTAATAGCCGCAAGAGTTAAGCTTGAGTGACAACATATCTCTATTATTGTATTTCTTGCTAGTGGTTAAAGGGCAAACATGATCGATGAACAGTTTGCTCATTTCTCAGGGTTGGATTTGAAGGTGTTATCAAAACCTGTTCTGATTTTTGTCATTGTTTAATCACCTTTAAGGCTAGTTTCACACTTGCGTTGAACAGCATCTGTTGCATTGCGTTGTGTGACGGATGCAACGGATGCGTTGCATATAATGGCACAATGGATGCAACAGATCGTACAAAACAACGGAAAGCTTTTTTTTTATTTTTTATTTTTTTCTTCTTTACAGTTTTACCGGCAGCAGACTATTGTGAATGATCAGCTGATCACCCGGCTGCCGGGTGCTCAGCTGATCGCTCACAATAGCCGGCTGCCGGGTGCTCAGCTGAGCGCTCTCAAAAGCCGGCTGCCGGGCACTCAGCTGAGTGCTCTCCAAAGCCGGCTGCTGGGCGCTCAGCTGAACGTTCGGCCACCGAGAGACAAAATAAAGTTTCTGTGATTTAAAAAAAAAAACATGAGCATGCGCAGTGAAAAATCAAGGATTCCGCCGCTCAAAAAACGTTACACGCTGCGTTCCTTCCGCCCGGCGGAAGCAATGCAGCGTTGGCCAGCGGAAGCAACGCAGGTACTTTTGCAACAATCCGTTATCCATACAAGTCTACGGGAAACAGCGGAATCCGTTAACGGATTCCGCTGTTTTTCAAAAGGGTGGATTGTGACTGAAGGTAATTAATGCAAGTGTGAAAGTTTCCTTACTCAGGGTTGCTTTTTTTGAGTGTGTACAGGGGCTGGAACTCCATATATGGGTACTGCATTCAGAGCAGATATCATGTTATGTTCTTAAGTGCCTTACTGCAGAAATAGTATTCGGGTTTCCCTGGTTAGCCTTACATAACCCCACTGTTTATTGGCAAACCCATGAGATAATGAAATGGAGTACATATTGTAAAGACTAACAAGAGTTGCTGCCCTATGGGCCTTATGACTGCAAATGATAGAGTTTGCACTTGGGCAGTATTGCCCCCGGGCTTAATAAGGTTGATGCCGGGGGCAAAATTGCCCAAAGGCAAACTCTATAATTTGCCGGGTACTGAGAGATCAGCTCTCAAAGAGTACATAAGAGCATTTTGCGAAGGGGCACATTAGGCCGTCTTAGTTGCCAGTGGCTGCAGGATTCTTCTTTGTCAAAAATATAGATGGTGGCTTATGGCCGTGTCTCGACTTCTGGGAGCTCAACCAAATAACGGTTTGAGATTCTTATCCATTCCCACTCATTTCTGAAACGTTTCGCTAAACGTCACCTTAAGTGGCCAATAATCTGATCTGAGTCAAACAGGGGAATGAGTAGAAAACTGCATTCAATACAGTGGGTACGTAATGTGTTCAGACCACTTTACATTTTTCACTCTGTTTCATTGCATCCATATGGTGAATTCAAAAAAGTTCCTTTTTTTTCATTAATGTACACTCTGCACCCCATCTTGACTTGACAGAAACCCCCCCCCAGAAATGTTTGCAAATTTATTAAACTTGAAAAACTGAAATATCACATGGTCATAAGTATTCAGACGGTCATAAGTATTCAGACCCTTTGCTCAGACATTCATATTTAAGTCACATATTATCCATTTCCTTGTGATCCTCCTTGAGATGGTTCTACTCCTTCTTTGGAGTTCAGCTAGGTTGAATTAAACTGATAGGACTTGATTTGGAAAGACACACACCTGTCTATATAAGACCTTACAGCTCACAATGCATGTCTGACCAAATGAGAATCATGAGGTCAAAGGAACTGCCCAAGGAGCTTAAAGACAGAATTGTGGCAAGACACAGAACTGGCCAAGGTTACAAAAGAATATTTGCAGTACTCAAAGTACCTAAGAGCACAGTGGCCTCCATAATCCTTAAATGGAAGAAGTTTGAGACCACCAGAACTCTTCCTAGACCTGGCTGTCCAGCCAAACTGAGCAATCGTGTGAGAAGAGCCTTGGTGAGAGAGGTAAAAAAAAAACCCCAAGATCACTGTGGCTGAGCTCCAGAGATGCAGTAGAGAGATGGGAGAAAGTTCCACAAAATCAACTATCACTGCAGGCCTCCACCAGTCGGGCCTTATGGCAGAGTGGCCCGACGGCAGCCTCAGTGCAAGACATATGAAAGCCCGCATAGTTTGCAAAAAAACACATGAAGTACTCCCAGACTATGAGAAATAAGATTCTCTGGTCTGATGAGACAAAGATAGAGCTTGTTGGTGAAAATTCTAAGCAGTATGTGGGGAGAAAAGCAGGCACTGCTCATCACCTGCGAAATACAATCCCAACAGTGAAACATGGTGGTGGCAGCATCATGCTATGGCGGTGTTTTTCAGCTGCAGAGCAATTGCAGAGCGATTGGTTGCAATTGAAGGAAAGATGAATGCGGCCAAGTACACAGATATCCTGGAAGTAAACCTCTTCCAGAGTGCACTGGACCTCAGACTTAGCCGAAGGTTCACCTTTCAACAAGAAAATAACGCTAAGCACACAGCTAAAATAACAAAGAAGTGGCTTTAGAACAACTATGTGACCATTCTTCAACTATACACATATGTCTTCTATGTCAACCACCCAAATCTCGAGCCTGTGCAGCTGAAACACAGATCTATGCAGTTATGCTTTTGTCCTGGCATGAGCAAGTTAATGACTCGCAAATGAAGCCTTTGTCTTCCCATGTATTTACAAGACATTACTCTGACCTCAAAAGAGCAAAGAAAACAGCGCGTATGCAGTTCTTAGGTTCAATTGCACAGGCTCAAGATTTGCCCTGCTGGGTGAATGACATAGGAGACGTCATCCACATTCATTAAAGCAGGGAATTCAGGCTATTGTGGGGAAAGAAGAGATACTGTGCACAGACCACTGACGCGCATGCGACCACACCCTGGCAATTAGCATACAGCACATGAGAATAAGAAAAGGTATTTTCTTTCATTTGCGAGGGAGCTGGGGATTTGTTACTGAACTGCTGTGTAAGAGCACTTAAAGGTGGTACTTTTAGTTTATACAGTGGCATGTAAGTTTTGTACAGTGAACAATTAAGCAAGTTGAAGATGAAATAATCTGTAAAAGGCAATGACAGATTTCCTTTGTATTTTAGGCAAAAAAAATATATATTTTTTTTCATCTTTTACATTTTAAAATTAACATAAAAGGAAAATTGGCCAAATTTTCATTCATTTTTCCTTAGAAAAGTCTTCCAGTTCTGTGAGATTTCTGGGTCGTCTTGCATGCACTGCTCTTATGAGGTCTAGCCACAGATTTTCAATAATCTTCAGATCAAGAGAACTGTGAGGGTCATTGTAAAACCTTCAGCTTGCACCATTTGAGGTCGTCTATTCTGTATTTTGATGTGTGTTTAGGATTATTATCCATTTGAAGATGCCATCCTTTTTTCAATTTCATCTTATTTGCTGGAGGTGTTATATTTGCATCAATAATTTGTTGAAATTACCGTGAAACGTTCCCCATGCCATTGACTGCAACACCACCCCAAAGCATGATTGATCCACCTCCATGCTTAACCTTTGCCCGATCTTGGACATACTGGTTTTGTCCTGCTTGTCAGGGACTTCCCGACCTTGGACATACCCATTGCGTACTTGCAATTTCGGGGAAACAGAAGATGTGCTCACGTGATCGCTGGTGATCCCAGAGGCTTTCAGTACCTGGATAACCCGGAGGTTGCCATGACGACCTCGGGTCACTATGGCAACAGTCAGGCCCTCTTGATCACATCGCAGTGGCACCGATTAGAGGGAATGCAATCCCTCTCCCATACTCCTATATGCTGCGATCAACATCGATCACGGCATTTAGGGAGTTAAACAGCCAGGGATGGCAAGGGGACTGTCTCTGGCTGTGACAGCTAGAACTCGGCTGTTGGTTAAGCCGAGCTGTCCACACTTCCGGAGGACTACTCCACGTAGCCGAGACACATATACCCGGCTTCTGAGTATTGTGCATGACCGGAAGTGCGGACGACTTCCAATCATGGCCAGTGAGCATTTTTTAAGCCGGGTACGCATACACTCGGCATCAAAGAAGCTCAACGCTGATGGGTACAAAGTCACGTTGCCATGATGCTGGGCATTGTAAACTAAACTAACTAACGCCCCTGCCACTAGTCACAGCCCTCATTAGCATGCCACCAAATATTTAGATAAATTCCTTGAGAGGTCTAGTTTTCAAAATGTGGTCACTTCTGTGGGGTTTCCACTGTTTAGGCACATCAGGGGCTCTGCAAATGCAACATGGCGTTCGCTAACGATTCCACACAATTTTGTGTTCAAAAAGTCAAATGGCACTCCTTCCCTCCCAGCCCTACCATGCGCCCAAACAGTATTATGGGGTATTGGCGGATTTGGGAGACATTGCACAACAAAATGCATTTTATCCTGTAATCCTTGTGAAAATGAAAACTTGGGGTTAAAGCAACATTTTTCATTTTCACAACTCAATGTTATAAAATTCTGTAAAGCACCTGGGGTTTCAAGGTGCTTACCAAACATCTAGATAGATTCCTTGAGGAGTCTAGGTTCCAAAATGTGGTCACTTGTGGGGGGTTTCCACTGTTTAGTCACATCAGGGGCTTTGTAAACACAACATGGCATCCACTATCTATTCCAGACAATTTTGAGTTTAAAATTCAAATGGCGCTTTCTTTTCCGATCCCTACTGAGTATACTGAGTACCCAAACAGTACATTTCACAGAATCATAAAATGGTAGAGTAGGAAGGGACCTCAAGGGCCATCGGGTCCAACCCCCTGCAAGTGCAGGTTTTCCTAAATCATCCCAGCTATATGTTTATCCAGTTTCCACTTGAAGATTTCCAGTGATGGAGAGCTCACAACCTCCTGCGGTGGCCTGATCCACTTTCCGTCTGCACTCACTGTCAGAAAGTTTTTCCTAATGTCTAATCTGAATCTCCTTCCTTTTAGTTTCATCTCATTGCTTCTTGTACTTCATTGTGCTAATAAGAGGTTGGTTCCCTCTGCACTGTGACTTCCTTTCAGATATTTGTAGACTGCTATTAAGTCTCAACCTTCTCTTTTGCAAACTAATCATTCCTAGTTCTTTTAGCCAGTCTTCATATGACGTGGTTTTCAGACCTTCTATCATCTTGGTTGCTCTTCTCTGGACTTGCTCCAATATATCGATGTTTCTCTTAAATTGGGGCGCTTAGAACTGTACAGGGTATTCGAGGTGTGGCCTGACCAGGTCAGAGTATAGGAGAATATTGGCCTTTTTATCTGCAGCAGCACACTGTTGGCTCTTGTTGAATCTGGGATCTACTATTATGCCCAAGTCCTTTTCCCCGATGCTTTCAACTAGTTCTATTCCTCCCATACTATATGTGCTTTTTGCATTTCTTTTACTCAGATATAGGACTTTGCATTTGTCCCTGTTAAAGAGCACCAATCACCAGGATTTTCTTATATAACCTAAAGCCAGTGCTATACTGACACTATCAGGCTGATTCTATATATACCTTTAGTTGTCAGCTTGGATGTATAGTTTTTGAAACACAAGCAAGTAAAGATTGTAAAATGAACATTTTTTTTATTATCAGCAGCTGCAGCAGCTAATAGCTGGGGTAGGTTTTGATATTGATCTCCAAACCCCCTGCCTGTTCTTCCTCCGCCTATTATTTATACTAATTCCAATATAGAAGATTGTGGCTATAAATCATGGTGGCTATAAGGACCTTGTTGACATCATACCCATGTGAACAGAAGGGGCGGGGCCTCAGCCAACAGAAAAATAATGTTGCTTCCTGGTATCAGCTATGTTGGCTGAGTCGCCGCCTCTTCTGGTTACATGGGTATGACATCAGCAAGGAACTTCTGGCCACCATAAATCATAGCCACAACCATTAGCAAAACGCCTCTATAATGGAATTAGCATAAATAATTTTCCTCGGCCCATTGTTTGAGTGTGTCTAGATCCTTTTGAATACGATCTCTTTCCTCTCTAGTGTTGGCTACTCCTCCTATCTTAGTAACAGCTGTGAATTTTATGAGTTTTCCAATAATTCCGTCTCCAGATCATTTATAAAGTTACTAGACAGTACTGGGCCCAGGACAGTGCCTTGCAGCCCCTGCTTTTAACTTTCCTCCAGTTTGATGTGTAGTCATTTAGTATTACTTGTTATGCCCGATTATTAAGTCAGTTGTGAATCCGTCTGATTTTTTGTCGATTCCATACTTGATCATTTTTTCAATGAGGATTTTATGTGATCCTTTATTGAATGCCTTACTGAAGTCAAGGTATACTATATCCACAGTATTTCCGTGGTCCAACCTTTCAGTGATTTTGTTATAGAAGGAAATTAGCTTGATCTTAGAAGATTTATTAGTCGTGCTGGCTGTGGTTAAATAATGCCTTCCCATCCAGGTACCTAAGTAAATGTTTGAAATAAGAATTATGAGCGCCACCTGCTTTTCCACCTTGATGATTGTTTCAACTTATTGATTCTGCAGGACTGCTATGGTCACCATCACTTTTATTTTGCATTTTAAGATACCCCCAAAATTGTTTTACCTTCCTCTTGACCTGTTTTGCAAGCCTCAGTTCGTGTGTTTGGCCTTAGCTCCTTTGACACTTGTTTTGCAATCTACTGTGTATTCTTCCCTAAGTATAATCCTCATCTTCCAGTTGTTGTACTCAAGAGAAATTGCACAACAAATTTTACTGTGCAATTTATTTTGTTACCCTTGTGAAAATGCAAAATTCGGGGCTAAAGTAACATTTTTGTTGGAAAAAGTAAAAATGTCATTTTTTTCATTCCATATTGCTTTAGTTCCTATGGAGCACCTGAAAGGTTAATAAACTACTATTATGTGATTTTGAGCAGTTTTATGGGTCCAGGTTTTAGAATGGTGTAATCTTTTGGTATTTTCTGTCACCTAGGCCTTTCAACGTCACTTCAAATGTGATGTGGTCCCTAAAAAATGGTTTTGTAAGTGTTGTTGGAAAAATTAGAAATTGCTTATAATCTTTGAACTTCTCTAACTTCCTATCCAAAAGAATGTTTCAAAAATTGCGCTGATGTAAAGTTGACACATTTGGGAAATGTTATTTATTAACTATTTTGTGTGATATAACTCTGGTTTAAGGGCATAAAAATTCAAAGTTTTAAAATTGCAACATTTCCAAAGTTCAGATATTTTCACAAATGCAAAAAAATCACCCTAAATTTACTACTCTCATGAAGTACAATATGTTATAAACAAAAACAAAATTTACTCAGAATCACTGGAATATATTGAAGCATTCCAGAGTTATTACATCATAAAGTGACAGTGGTCAGAATTGAAAAAATTCACCTGGTCATGAAGGTGAAAACATGCTGAGTGGTCAAGGGGTTAATGGCGAGGTGTTTTTTTCCCCCGAAATCCTGTGCCATCTTTCTCCACACATACATTTGATCATTATGGACAATGAGTTTTATTTTAACCTCATTCATCTACAGAAGTTGTTTCCAAAATGAATCAGGCTTGTCTAGTTGTCCTTTTGCTATTTCTGACGCTGAGTTTTACGGTGAGGATGCATATTATGACTCTTCAATGAAGGCCATATTTGTGCAGGTGTCTCTGAATAGTAGAGCAATGAACTACAACTTCAGAGCCTGGTAAATCTTCCGGAAGGTCTTTTGCAGTCAGTGGGGGTTCTGGTTTGCCTCTCTAGCAATCCTACTAGCAGTTCTCATAGAAATTTTGCTTGGTCTTCCAGGCCTTATCTTGACCTACACTGTTCCTATTAACTGACATTTCGTAATTAATTTTTTTAAATTCTTTATTTAACAAGGAATCATATACATATAAGGCACAAAATTCTCGGATCTAACAATCCATTTGCACCCATAGAAGGCACCAAACAAGACAGGTATAACAAATGCATTACATTCTCATAAAGGCGACTCAGACGTATGATCTGTCTTGATTTCCAAGAATATGAAAAATTCCACAATTTTTTTTATTTACAAGATTCTATATTGAAGAGATGAAAAGACGAAACAGAATGTCAGGTTTCCAGGTTTTCCAGTTCTCTTTTGAATGAGCTTGCCCTCAGTTAACATGGAGTTTTAAGGTTCTGTTGCCCTACTTCCTGTCCAGCTGCTTAAAAGGCCGCCTCTCAGCCCAGTCCAGTGCCTGAGTATACTGCTTGCTGTGTGCTCCTGCTTTGCTGCTGCTAATCCTGATTGCTTTTGGATCCTCCTAAAGACTACCGACCGACCGACTCTGGACCTTACCCGGTTTCTCAAGCTGTGCCCGGATTCCGTCTGCCATCTTCGGTCAGCACTCTGCCCGGTTCTCTCTGGTTCGTAACCACTCTGGACAATCATCCCGTACGGACACTCCTTGACTTTTACCGCTTGCCCCTTGTGTCCCGGCTGCTGCGCATTTAGGCCTTCCGGGGTGATTGCCGGACAGTCCCTGTATAGGGGTTCGCTCTGGTGGTCTCCCTGGGGGAGTCCGGTGCGTGGCCCCGGGAATTCCCTCCGCTCCGTTTCGGGAAGGTATTGTGTGTATTTGTATTGCTGTGTTTGTTCCGTTGTTATCTACCGTGGTTACAGATTATAAAACATCTTGTATCAAAAACTCGTCTCTGCTGATCATTGCCCTACGCTATCGAAATCCTCAGAACATATAATAAGTATTACACAGAAAGGCAGAAAGACAGAAAAAGTAGCTTGTGATGACAGAATATAAAAACAGAGTAGGTAGTGTTAGTTAAGTGATAGGAGAAGAGGGGAAAAAGAAGAGGAAAAGGAAAAAGAAGGTCAGATATTGGGAAGAGGGGAAGGGGGGTTTGTCCCCAGTTCACCTCTCAACTTAAGCCGATACGTCTCGGTTTGTTGGAAATCCATCCACTCTCTCCAAGTTGCCCAGAATTTCATGTAAGTGTCATGTAGAGAGGAGGTGAGGTCCTCCATTTACGTAAGGTCCATTGTGATACAGTTGGTGGAAGAAGACTTTTCCACCTTTCTGGGATACACGCTCTGGCTGCCATAATGAAAAATTTTTTCAATGAATTTTTGTAAATTTTTAGGGAAGTCTCGCCATGATGTAGCAGGAGAAGGGCAGGACCCATCTCCTCGGTGTCTCCCATGACTTGGAGGATGATATCAGAAACTTCTGTCCAAAAGGGCCGGATCGCCTCACATTCCCAGAACACATGGAAGAGTGTACCCTCCTCTCTACTGCATCTCCAGCAGGCAGGATCTGCCGAGGGGAATATAGCATGGATCCTAGATGGCACCCTGTACCATCTGGACAATAATGTGTAGCTGACCTCTTGGAACCTGGAGCTAATAGAGGAGCTGTGTGCAAGAGAAAAAATGTGGTCCCTTTGCCCCGGAAGAAGGCTGATGTCAAGATCCTTTTCCCATTGTAGTATATAGGGTGGAAGAGGTTGGTTAGTGGGGGAAGACAACATGGAGTATACTACAGAGAGCGAGTGACGTGCTGGACCTGTACCTTCACATATGAGTTCGAAGTGGGTTTTGGGGAGTCTGAAACGCTCCCTAGGTGGGAGTTTGCCGAAGAAGTGCGCAAGCTGTAGACATCTCCAATGTAACAACGGAGCTGGATTTTGTCTAGAGCCTAGCATAGCTATTGAAGGCCATTCAATGTCGTCCCCA
This sequence comes from Anomaloglossus baeobatrachus, assembly GCF_048569485.1. Lineage (NCBI taxonomy): Eukaryota > Metazoa > Chordata > Amphibia > Anura > Aromobatidae > Anomaloglossus > Anomaloglossus baeobatrachus. Next base: position 523,901,335 of record NC_134357.1, read on the forward strand.
AAGTGCTCCACCCGGTCCAATCCTCCCTGTATCCAGAGTTGGAAAATGGGATCCGACCCTCCCGGTCCAAAGAGGGGATGACTCAGGACTGGGGTTAGCCTTGAACAGGTAGAGAGCATTTCCAAGCGTACCGCCTCATTATTACGATAGGTTACCGTTGGGCCAATAGTCGTGTGTGTTTTTACTTCTGCAGGGGCGACCGAAAGGAGCCACGGCAGTTTGTTTAGGGTTACTGTAGAAAAGGATTGTTCTATCTGGACCCATACCTTTTGTGTTCCATTTCTACACCAATCTATTATTCTGGAAAGATGCCCAGCAAGATGATATTGCTTCACTTCAGGTAAGCCAATTCCACCCCTGTGCTTGGATCTAGTCAAAATTGTTTGTTTGATTCAAACTGGTTTGGCCGCCCATATAAAGGAAGACTGGACTGATGCTATTGTCTTAAAAAAGGCGGGTGGAATTTTTACCGCTACTGCCTGTAATAGATATAGGAGCCTAGGTAAAATGTTCATCTTGTAAATTTGGCATCTTCCGAACCAAGAGAACAGCAGCTTCCCCCAACGATCGCAGTCCTTCCTGATAGAGGTTAACAATTCAGGAAAACTATGTTGATATAGAAGACTAGAGTCTCTCGTAAGACGTATCCCCAAGTATGTCAGAGATTGTGATGCCCACTTAAAATTAAAGGAAGATTTCAAACCCTCAACTTCTCGGGGAGCAAGGTTTATGTTCAATGCTTCTGACTTTGAAAAATTAATTTTAAAATTTGAAAGTTGGGAGTAGATTTGAAATTCCTTCATCAAATTGGGAAGGAAGGTCCTGCATGAAGAAATAAAGAACGAAAGGTCATCGGCATATGCAGCTACTTTATGTGTGGTTTGGCGAATCGTGATGCCCGCTACATCCCCATTGGCTCGTATGTGTCTGAGGAATGGTTCCAGTGTCAGTATAAATATTAGGGGCGATAACGGGCATCCCTGGCGAGTGCCATTTGAAATAGAAAATTAATCTGAGAGTATCCCAGTCACTCTGACCCTTGCCAAGGGATCCGAGTAAATAGATAGCATCCATCTCATCAGTCCGTCGCCCATCCAGACTTCTGAGTGCGGTTTCCATAAAAGTCCAATCTACTCTGTCAAACGCCTTTTCGGCATCAGTTAAGAGCAGTATGGACTGGATCCCCCCTAGTTTGGCTTTGTGTATTAGATTGATGGCTTTAATGATATTGTCTCTGGCCTCACGACCCGCAACAAAACCCGGACAATTTGCGAGTGAAGGGGAGCTATTCTTGTTGCAAGAATTTTGGCGAACAATTTGGTGTCTACATTTAATAGAGATATTGGGCGAAAACTGGCGCACTGTGTGGGGTCCTTTCCTGCCTTATGAATTACGGTAATGTGAGCTCTAAGGGAATCCCTATTCTGGGTAAAGGCATTCAGAGCTCTAGAATTAAATGCCGATACGAGATGTGGGGTGATCACTTCCCTGAATCTTTTGTAGTAAAGGAGTGGGAACCCGTCGAAGCCTGGTGCCTTGCCTGTCTTTGAAGAAGTTATAGCATCCCACAGCTCTTGATTAGAGATTGGAAGCTCTAGCACTACTGTCTCAGCTTCCGTCAGATGAGGCATCTTTGCATCTTTGATGTAGTCTGATATTTTTTGGTGCAGAGTTTTAGTTGACCTTGATGAGTGTTCTGTATTTAAGTTATATCGGGTCGCATAGAAACTTTTAAAGGTCTAGAATGAGGCAGCTGTAAGGTTGCAGAAGAAAGATTTGGCCTCACAGCAAGTGGTTGTTGGACAAAAAAGTTAGAGGCTAAAAAAACTCTAACGTAAAATAAAACCAACAAACCTGGTCTCGATAAGAGATTTCGAGACCTGTTGCCCTTTTCCAACTAGGGGGCAACCCTTGGGGAATGTAGAAGACCAGGGGTCAGAGCATATCCGACCCAAGACATATATGAAAAAGATAAAATGCTTCATCTATCTTCTCCCCTCTCAAGCAGGAGGTTGAGAGGAGAGAGGTACGGCAGATTAAGTTACGGTGAACAGGATAAAAAAAAACCAAAACATATAGGATCGTAAATCGTAGTCAGAGCCATAACAATTAGAACCACAAAATAATTAATAAAACATTATAGTATTATAGTATTCTTGCAGGATGGACCACCGAGACCCTGCAACTTGAATCTCAGTGGAGAGGTACATTCAGCTCTCACGTCTTGTGATGTCTGTGAAGGCATGTTCAATCTCTCATCGAGAAGCAGTTCCTCAATCCGGTCAGCCACATGAAGTATCTCCCGTGGACAAGGGATCACGCAAGGCCCCCCGGGGTGATGATGGTGACCGGTTGCTTCTCTTCTTTCTCTGGGGCAATACAGCAGGTTTGTCCATCTGAAGCCAGTTGGGTACACTCAATGCAGGAGTGTCCAGGAATTAAAAAAGGCTTTCCAGTTCCTCCGGTCTCTTCAGTAAGAACTGGGTCCCATTATGACAGACAATAAGATGAATTGGCCCATTTTCTTTTTTTGTTAATTTTAAATTGATGAAAAAAAAATGTTTTGCCTAAAATACAAAGAAAATGTGTCATCTTTAACTTTATACCTTTTTAGAGATAATTTCATCTTCAACTAGCTTATCTGCTCACAATAACAGTCATTTTTATCAGAGGTGCCCAAACTTTTGCATGCCACTGTATTGGGAACACATAGTGATAGATTCTATTTAAATACAGCAATTCCACAATGATATTTACAACTCTGGATTTCACTTTAGGATTTGCGCTGTGGTCGGTCAGCTGCACAAAATCTTTATGGAAACGTTTCCGTTGGATACCTTTCTTTCAAGTAATCAACAGTCCATGTAGCGGTCATGTGAAGGATATGAAGGAGTTATGATGAGATATTCAACTTATATTCCATTCCATACAAAAAGAGAGAATACCAAATCTCCACATTCTATCTCCTCATATGTCTCCCCTTATAATCTCCAGCAATTGTATTATTACAGGGGATTCTTTATGATATTGTGTCTGCTCATCTTCTCCCCATTCAGGTCCCTACAATATCAGAGCCTCTCAGATATTCTATATGAGACAATTTCCCTGATTGACCCATCAAGGATGGAAAGGGACAGGGACAAGATGACAGAGAGGATATTACACCTCACCCTAGAGATCCTCTTCCGGCTTACTGGAGAGGTGAGAGATTCTGATAATGTCACATTACATCATTCTTATCTATGGGAATAACAGATGGACAGAACTGGAGAGGTGAGAACTCTGGAAACGTCTGTAGTGAGATTTATTAATGTGTCTCTCCATAACTAGGATTACACAGTAGTGAAGACCTCTAACGAGCGCTGTCAGGCCCCTGTGTCTGAGGGATGGGGAAGACCCTTGAGCCCACTCACGGTGCCTCCACCTCATTCCCTGATACATGAGGACATCAATGACCAGAAGATCCTAGAACTCACCTACAAGATGATTGAGCTGCTGACTGGAGAGGTGACACTGCTGGGAATGCTGGGACATTATACAGTAATGCTATGAAGGGATCGGGGGATGACGGTATCATTGTATGTGTCAGGTTCCTATAAGGTGTCAGGATGTTGCAGTCTATTTCTCCATGGAGGAGTGGGAGTATTTAGAAGGACACAAAGATCTCTACAAGGACGTCAGGATGGAGATTTCCCAGCCCCTCACATCACCAGGTAATGGATCTGACTGGTTTTCCCACTTGTATTGAAGCATGGTTTCTGGAATCTAATATTTTTCTATACTATCATCCTTTTAGCAAACACTCCACTAACTGGAGGTGTTGGCAAAAAAGTGTGGCACCAACGTTGGCCAAACAATCAAAACCGTCCTGGGGCAGATATGCTTCTACTCTGGTCATTAGGGAGCAGGTTACAACCCAGATGCTACTGAAAAAGGCTCAAAAGCTGTCAGACCTAAGGAAAGCTCTAATGGTGATAGAAATGTTTCGAACATAGTTGGGAGTGACCTTGCTTGGGAATTTTTTTTACATAGGGTTGAAGTACTAGTGGAACTTGAGGAGGGGCATTTATATGTGGATGTGGACAATGAGTCTTCATAAGCATTGCTAGGGGATGAGAATGAGGATAAAATTTGTGTTGATGACATTGATGCTGGCCATAATCGACCATCTGAGTGTGAGGTGGAGAGCAAAACAACTGGGTCCTCACTTATACTTGGGATCATGGAAAGCTGATACACAGTTGCTTGTACTAAAAGGTGTACTGATATCATCAAGCAAGAGATAGCCGTGTTTTAAAACCCTTGATATAAAAGTAAAATGGAGGACTATTTTCCTGCTTCTGAAACAGGGTAAAAATTAGCTTATTACCAGGATAACCTAAGGATGTATAACCAACTTTCAACAGGCAAACGCCTGCCATGTGCATTTCTGACTGAGATTCCTTTCCTCCTTTGCTTAATCCTTACTCCACCTATTCTGGACCAAAGTAGCAGCAGCCATTATACTTTGTGGAACATGATGGACCAGTGTTTCATCCACTGCACCAACCTGACACATATGAATAAAGAGACAAACCACATGAATACTTTAGGAAGTTTGGTTCAGAAAATTAGACCAGTGTCAGGTAATGGTTGTACTGTTTATACAGCTTCCAGTGTACTGTCAGAGAAGGTATTCAGCACTGCAAGTGATCTCTTTCGACACAATAGACAAGATGATCCAGGACAAGTAAGGAAAACATAACCAAAGATCAATGATTATTTTCACACACCTCCAGCTTACAGTGAGGATTGGCTATATATCACTGGCCCACATGGTGCTGCCTGCCTGTCCATCATGTTCCATATTGTCCTTTTGCTCTGGGGAAAGGTATCCTATTGCCAGTGGCATAACTTGGAGATGGTGAGCAGCAATGCAAAATTTCCACAAGCTTATAATACTACTGGTCCTCTTATAAAGCTCAAAAGCACCTTTTAAGCTCATTTACCTTTAGACTCAAGGGTGTGACTGCAACCTCTGCACTTAATTTACTTATTACACCCCTGCTTTTTGATGAACAAAAAAAGATAATTTTTGATGGCTAAAATGTTATCACCTTCTTAAAAATAGAAGTGTTAATAGTTTACTTATATCAAGTAACAAAATGCAAAGTGAATGAACACAAGACAAGCTAAATCACATTACTATTTGGTGTGACCACAATATCCCTATAAAACCACATCAATTCCTCTAAGTACACTTGCACACAGTCTTTGAAGAAATTCTGCACGTGTTTGTTCCAAATATCTTGGGGAATTAACCACAGTCCTGTGGATGTTGGCTTGTTAAAATCCTTCTGTCTCTTCATTAAATTAGAGACAGATTCAATGGTGCGGGGTCCATATCATAATTTCTAGGGTTTCTTGTTCTTTTCTGCACTAAAAATAGTTCTTAATGACATTGGCTGTATGTTTGGGGTTGTGCTGCTGCAGAATAATTGTGAAGCCAATCAGATGTCTCCCTGATGGCAGACATTGAGAACAAAAAATCGGCAATGTTGAGGACTGTTGACACAGCAGATGGCCAAGAAACATTAGTGCAGTAGATGAAAGACTCATCATCTACACCCATCAAAATTGGAATATGTCCAGCAGTGCCATCAGTTCAGAACTGGCAGCAACTAGTGGAGTCCAGATACAGTGGAACCTTGGTTTACGAGATTAAGTCGTTCCGGGAGTGTACTCGTAACCCAATTTACTCGTATAGCAAAGCACGTTTTTCCATAGGAAATCATTGGAATGCAGACAATTTGTTCCACAAGTTGTAGTAATGTCCCATCCTGGTCCCCTACTGTGCCATTACACACACACACACACACACATATATATTATTCTCACCTATCCTTTGTTCCCTCGGCGGCCTCTTCCCTGGTTCTTGCAGTCCGCAGGCATGTGGACCCGGTAATGATCACGCCGATGCAGGAGTTGCCGCTGTCAGTGCTTCAGCAAAGCTAACGTCACATACACATGAGCCGTCTGCCTCTGATTGGCCAGCTCCCTGCCTGTGTGATTCCATAAATCAATAGAACACATGAAAATAAGCAACTTTGTAATATATCTTAACAGACAAATTTGCTTCCAATTATATAGATAGAAGAGGCTGTTCCTTATGAACTGAACCCAAAATGAATTTCATAAACTTGGCTTATCTCATAATTTCTAACATTTCAGAAAGAAACCTGTTAAGCAGTTTCCCACCCACGCAGGACACTGCCAAACTTTCCTTAATATGTGCCAATTGCCCATATATTATTTATGGCAGCCACGTATTTAGGTTGTACAGCCTGACCATCTAATGTGAATGGAGGTGTCTGGACTAACCCTAGACAAATTATGAGAAAAAGAAAGAATTAGACTAATGCAGGTAAATTGAAAGTAAAGGCATCTATCAGCAGTTAACACATGCACTCTTGGCTGAAATTAGTATGTATGGGTATAAATAGAGGGGCATTTAGGGTAGACTTCTATTTTAAGAAGTTTTGTTCAGTTGATGATTCAATTTTGCTGAATATCATTAAATTTCTATAGACCTTTTAATGCAGAAATGTTTTACAACATCATTATAATAGTAAAGTTATATTATTAAAATGTAAAAAATCTCCATTTCTTCTTTGCAGGTAACTGCACGGAAAGTTCACAAAGACACATAATGTTTACAGATTTCAAAGTAGAAGATTATGATATCACACAAGATACATATGAACATGTCTTTATCCAAAATATTCAACCAACCATTCTCAGCAAAGATCTACCATCTGATCCCTTTGAGCAGGTCCCATATTCTGATTCACCACATGCTGGTAACCAGAATAAAAATTACGGGTGTGTTAAACAATATCAAAGAAGTCACATAGTGGAGAAACCATTTTCATGTTCAGAATGTGGGAGATGTTACACACGGAAATCAAATCTTGTTGACCATCAAAAAACTCACACAGGGGAAACTCCATATTCATGTTCTGAATGTGGGAAATGTTTTACATATAGTTCAAAACTTTTGGCACATCAGAGAATTCACACAGGGGAGAAGAAATTTTCATGTTCAAAATGTGGGAAATGTTTTAACCATAAGCTAAATCTTGTTATACATCAGAGAACTCACACAGGGGAAAAGCCATTTTCATGTTCTGAATGTGAGAAATGCTTTACCAAAGAATCAAGTCTTCTTATACATGAGAAACGACATGCACAGGGAAAGCCATTTTCATGTTTGGAATGTGGAACATGTTTTAACCAAAAATCAAGTCTTGTTAGACATGAACGAATTCACACAGGAGTGAAGCCATTTTCATGTTCTGAATGTGGAAAAAGTTTTAATCAGAATTCGGACCTCTCTGCACATCAGAGAACTCACACTGGGGAGAAGCCATTTTTATGTTCAGAATGTGGGAAATGTTTTAACAATAAATCAAGTCTTGTTATACATCAGAGAATTCACACAGGGGAGAAGCCATATCCATGTTCACACTGTGGGAAAAGTTATAGAAATAAATTCCATCTTGATGTACATGAGAGGACTCACACAGGGGAGAAGCCATTTTCATGTTCAGAATGTGGGAAATGTTTTAACCAGAAATCACATCTTGTTACACATCAGAGAAGTCACGCTTGGTAAAAGCAATATGAATGTTTACAATACAGCAAAAGTTACAACGTTAAATTACAATATTTTGCCCATCAAATAACTCACATGGGAGAAAAGCTATTTTTATGTCTGGAATGAGGGAATTATTATAGGTCTAAAATAGATCTCATTATACATCAGAGGAATAAATCCTTTGTGTGAGTAGAATGTTTTACGTGGAAAACCATTTTTGCTGATTCCATCCAATTAAATAGGGGCAAAGCCAGATTCATGTCCTGAATGTGGGAAATTCTTTGTCTACAACAAATATATTCTTTACCTTTTGTTGACATTTACCTATTTATGTAGGGCAGATGTACATGCTAGATATCTGGAGTGGGCTCAGGAGCTAAGCCCACCCCATACATAATGGGACAGATACATAAAAGCTTTTATGTCAGTATTAGGCTATGTGCGCACGTTGCGTATTTGCATGCAGTTACGCTGCGATCTGCACCGCAGCGTAACTGCATGCGTCCTGTGTCCCCAGCATAATCTATGAAGATTATGCATGCAGTTGACGTGCGCACGTGGCGTATTAGAGCACAACGCTTCGGCTGCTGCCCGAAGCGCGCGTTCTAAGAAGTGACATGTCACTTATTCCATGCGCTCTGCATGCAGTCCCCGCTCTGTCTATGGGAGGGGCTGCACTAAGAGTGCATGGAATTGGCTTTTTTTTTTTTCATTACGGACTCTTTCTGCAGCAATTTGAAGCGCACGTGTGCTGTTCAAATCGCTGCAGAAATGTCTGCAGGGACAGAATACTACATGCGCACATAGCCTTATGGCTTAAAAAGCTTTGAAAAGTTGCAGAATTTTGGCACAATTCAAGGCTGCATTAAACGTTTGCAACTTATGGGATTCTCACATAATTTTCGTACAGGTCCGAGAAATTGGGCAAAGCTGGAAGGTGGAGACAAGGGCGTAGAGACTGCCGCTAGTCCAATTCATGATAATCTGCGGCATTCACTAAGCCACAAATCTTACACCAGCAGGGATTTGAAATGGATAGTGTGGCACAAACTGAGGTGTATGTCATGCATCCGGCGCTCTTGATTCATGAAGACAAAAAGACTGACTGCACTCACCAAACTGACGTGTGAACAGGTGCATAACTGAACATGACATAAAATACAAAAAAAGACAGTTTGCACTCTGATAATGCTAAAGTATATGAACATGGACCTGCATTACTGCTAAGGAAAATCTAAGAAAAATGAGATATTTAGCATATATAAATGGCCATTTGTATACCTGCCCAGTTGCCACGTCACAGCATATCTCGTAACTGGGTACCTACACTATGCTGAAGCCTCTCTCTGGGTTAAAAACCTCCTGTGTATGGGCAAGTAGGAACCTGCTATATAGGATAAGATTACCTGTGGCAAGTGGGGCAGGGGTGCACGGTCAGAAGGTATGACCCTCTTAATATAGACAAAAAGAGTGACTGCACTCACCAAACAGACATGTGAACAGGTGCATTAACCACTATTTAACCCAGAGAGAGGCTTCAGCATAGTGTAGGTACCCAGTTATGAGATATGCCGTGACGTGGCAATTGGGCAGATATACAAATGGCCATTTATATATGCTAAATATCTAATTTTTCTTAGCTTTTCCTTAGCAGTAATGGAGGTCCATGTTCACACACTCATGGTTTCCATACTTTAGCATTATCAGAGTGCAAACTGTCTTTTTTTGTATTCTTGATTCATGATGAGGCATGAATAAATAAATGTAAGAAACAAAAAAAACCAAAACAAGTTCTTTATTAATGAATTATAAAAAGTACTTCATATCACCCCCTTTTCCTGAAAACCTAAATATAATCTGAATTATTTGCTGTATTGTATTTTACAGCTAGTGTTATATACTAGTAGCTTCTGCCGCCTCACTCTCTCCCCTAAGGGTGTGTGCACGCAGTGATTTTTTATGGCTTTTTTATTTGTTTTTTTTTGTTCTGTTTTGTAATAAAACTCCAAGAAAATCCTTATGCCAGCAAAGTCAATGAGAAATCTGAAGTGTAGTGCACATGTTGAGTTTTTTCCTTAAAGATTTGGTACAGAAATAATCTGCATGTTAATTCTTTCAGCAATTTTCCCTCCTTTTGCCACCATTTAAAGCAGTGAAAAATGCATTAAAAATGAGGCAAAACCCCCCCATAAAAACATGCTAGTTTTTGAGCTGCCAAGAGTTGCAGAAATGGTGCAGAAATTTCTGCAACCAAATACTCAGCGTGTGCACATATTCTTATGAGTCCAGTCTTAAATGTGGGAGGCAGATTTTCTTAGTTTACATCCTGAAGTAGGGTATCATTCGACAACATATTTCCTTTATATCTCTCACTTCACTATTAGGCCCCTTTCACACGTCAGTGATTCTGGTACGTTTGTGCTTTTTTTTAAACGTCCCAGAATCACTGACATATGCAGACCCATTATAATGAATGGGTCTGCTCACACATCAGTGATTTTTCACTGCACGTGTCTCCGTGCGGCGTACCCGCGTGTCCGTGATTGCCGCACGGAGACATGTCCATTTTTTTCTGGCATCACTGATGTCCCACGGACCACCCAGTGGTGTGGTCCGTGAAACATGTGCCAGAAAAAAACTTGCTTCTAAAATAAAAAGCATTTTAACTCACCCGGCTCCAGCGACGCTCTGTGCAGCCTGTTCTCCCTGCTGCTTCTGAGCCGGCACATTACTGTCGCGCATATTCATGATGCAGGACACAGCCGACCCGGAAGCAGCTGCTGCAGAGGTCAGCGCCGGCCGGATGCTGCACCGCGGGAGCGATCAGCACCAAGGACAACGGGAGCGGGCACAGGTGAGTTGATTTCTAAATGCAATCACGGGCCACGGAGAACGAAGCCCGGATTGCACTTAGACAACCCACGTGTGCTGTGAATCACGGCACATGGAGGGACATGGGCGTGTTTTACACGTCAGTGAAGAACGTCAGTGTTTTTCACTGACGTGTGAAACGGGCCTTAAATAAAGTTTCCTAACTGCTTCACTATGTGAGCCTGAGATTTTTGATCATATTGATTGTTTGCCTACCTATGTCTTTATAATTGCGTGTACATGCTTCCTGTTGGTCAATTGAGAAGGTTAATAAACCGGAAACCTGAATATTTAAAAAAGTAAAAGTGAGGTGTTGTCTTTCTTAGGAGAATATGTGTGTCCAGAGTTACTATGTAACTAAATGAAAAATGTAAAATTTCCATCTAAATTGTTTATTTGTCTCTGTTAAAGTGAGAAAAAACAGCTGAAAATGTATAAAAATACATTCCAGATTTTTCGAAAAAAATCAGTGACCAATATAATAGTATAGTCGCCCTTCTTTTCAATAACAGTCATAAGCTTCATCCTTGGACTCTGTAGGTTTGTTACCACAGCCCAATAGACACTGATCAGAGAGGTGACTATTTTCCTTCACTGTTAATCTCTTGGTTATGAAGGGCCCACAAGTTCTCAGTAAGGTTTAGGTCGGGTGAGGAAGACGCCGGGACATTATTCTTTCATCTTTAAAACCTTCACTGGCACTCAGCAGTGGAGACTTTAATACTGCGATGGAACATTGTCCTGCATAAAAATCATGGTTTTTGCTCTCTCCCATGACAACACCATGGAGAAAAGGGATCCGGCCTTCAAGGACAGGAAACCTACTGAAAAAAAGGGCGGTACCTCTCCCACATATCAGTTGGTTTCCTGTCCTTGGAGGGGGAACCTTCTGAAGAAGTTCTCAGGCCTCACTCATCGGGATGGGCAGCAGAGCGGTCCCTGCCATGGCTGGAGCAAGGGGTCCTGGAGGCGCCATGGTGGCCCAGGGGGGCTTACATGTCACGTGTGAACGCCAGCCACAGCACCCTTGTTCTGACAGGCTGCCACGTTTTCCCTGGTGCACATTCACAAGGAGAGCATCCATATGGGCACGTTCTGATGACGCGTGCAGCCGGGATCATGTGATCCAAGTCGTGTGCCCAGAAGGTGGGAAGCACTTACGGGGTACCAGAGGAGGTGGTTTTTTGGAAAAGGGGCTGTACCCGGCAGGTCCTGCACTTGGTTATAAGTGCAGTCTGACCGCTAGTGGAGTGCCTTTGGTTCCAGCCAGTTATTCCCTACAGCAACATGGAAGAGCAGGCGCAGCAGCTGCAACAACAGACCAGTTCAGGTCAGCAGCAGAAGGCCCAGCAGGAGCGTCAGGGTAAGGCTGACATCAGCTCTGATGAATAGTCCGTACAGAGTGTCAGTGGAGGAACCAGCCAGCAGAGTCGTGGATCCTCTAAAATGGACCCTGTGAAAATAATGGATTCCGCAGCCTCCAGAGGAAACACATTACTTGACCCGATTTCTCCTCCTTATCTGGTACTCTCAGTGATATCCTTTTGGTAAGTGATTTATGTGACAGTTCAATTTGTAAAGTATTCATTTTTTTCCCCATTGTGTTTTGTTAGGAGAGGCCCAGGAAAAATCTTACGAAGACTAAGAACAGGGAATGTGCCCTCTGTCGGGAAGGTTTACCCAATTCCTGGCCCAAACGTTTGTGTCAGTCATGCTTACAGCAGACGGTGAAGAAACCCCTGGCTTAGTCACGGATCTTAGTGCCATTATTAGATCCGAAGTGAAAAGCTCCCTAAAATCCCTATCCCAGGGTAATAAAGAGAAAGGGAAAAGGAGACTTAGAAGATCTTCCCTCCAGACAAGTGAGTCGGACAGATCGAAAGGAGAGTGCGAGTCCTCTGATTCCTCCCATTAATCTTCTAACACCGATATTAAGAGGTGTCACTGCTGCCCTATAGAGGATACAGATAGGTTAGTCGAAGCGGTTAGGTCCACCATGGGCATAGTCAAGGAGAAAGCCCGCCAAACTGTGGAGGACATCATGTTCGGGGGTTTGAAGCAGAAATAGGCCTTCCCTTAATGAACAGATTGAGTCCCTTATCAAGAGGGAGTGGAACAAGCCAGAAAAAAGGGGTCCTCTTCCTTCGTCCTTCAAAAGAAAATATCCTTTTGATGAATGTACCAAAACTGGATGTGGATATTTCGAAGGCATCCAAAAAATTCACCTTGCCCTTTGAAGATTTTGGAGTGTTGAAGGATACTATGAACAAGAGGGTGGACAGCTTTCTTAAAGGGACTTTGTAGGCTTCAGTGGGGTCCCTGAGACCAGCCATCTTAACAACATGTACGGTTAGATCCCTGACAGTCTGGTTGAATCACCTAGAACAGCAGCTACTGAACAAGGTAGCCAGGGAGGATATCTTGTCCACGGTCCTGTTGATGCGTTGTGCAGCAGTGTTCCTTTCGGATGCGTTAGCAGACTCTGCTGCAGATTTTGCCGCCAGTTGCGGTATGTCAAATACGGCTCATAGGGCTCCTTGGCTCAAGTGCTGGCCTGGGGATATGCAGGCTAAGTCTAAGCTATGCTCCATTCCAAGCAAGGGTGAATTCTTGTTTGGCCCAGTGTTGGATCACAAACCTCTGAGAAAGTTGGAGCCAAGAAAAAAGGGTTCTCAATCCTATCCTTTCCATACTATAGGAGTTCCTTTCGGAAATGAAGAGAAACCCAAAGAAAACTCCCCAGAGACCAAGAAAGATGGAATATGGACCGAGGAAAGAAGGACCAAGGTTTTATGTTTAAGGGTTCTTCCCAAAAGAGAAGTCCTTCCAATGACGGGTGACCCCAGGTAGGGGGAAGGCTCTCCCTATTCCTTCCTTCCTGGAAAAATATTTCAGCCAGTGGGTGGATTTTCGCACTAGTTACGTCCGCCCTAATGTTGGAATTTCGGAACGCACCTCTGCAGAGGCTCATTTTAAGGTACCCCCGAACATCCCTGATAGAACAGCAGGTACTGGAAGCAGAGGTACTGGACATGGTTAAAAAAAAAAATCGGTTCTCTCAGAGGTACCTGTGCTGGACCAGAGGAGGGGATATTATTACTCTCTTAATAAAAAAGCCGGATGGGTCTTCAGGATCATAATAAATCTAAAATGCCTGAATGCTTATATAAAAACAGAGACCTTCAAGATTGAGACCATCAGGTCGACAATAAAAATGCTATTCCCCAGGTGTTATATAGAGGCCCTGGATTTGAAGGACACGTATTATCACATGCCCACACATGAGAAATACCAGAAGTTCCTCAGAGTGGCAGTGTACATAAAAGGGATGGTATGACACTTTCAATATAGGTCCCTCCCCCTTGGGTTATCGGTAACTCCATGCATTTCCACCAAACTGATAGCGAAAGTGACAGCTCATCTGACATTGCTAATTCCGTATTTAGTCGACTTCCTGATTGTGGACGCATTGTATTAATAGTGCAAAGTCCGGGGGTGTGTGGCCTGGCCGGAGATGTGAGAGGAAGCTAAGAGGGAGAGTACCTGGAACTGCCTTCCACTGGGCCGTGGAGAGGACAAAAATCATCCGTGCAGCAACCAGAGACCACACTGCACTTACTGCACAGCTTGGACGGTGGTTATATGGCCGGGGGGACGAGCAGGAGGCAGAAGGTGGCGGCGGCAGGAACGGAAGGCACTGCACAAAATTTTTTCTTGCCTTAAACCATTTTGGGAAGTGTGAATTTTATTGTTTCTCTTGTTTCGTCTTCAGGATGGACTGGTGCCTCAGTTTCAACGTTTATGTTGTGGGACAACTGTTAGATGCGGGGGGAGTGGGGGAGGATGTAGGGGGGGATGTTTCTGCAGCTTTAATGATGCTTTTATATTTATGTCTGCTAATGGTTCTCATGTGGTTCAGGAAGGTGGGGGAAGGTTGTAACTCTTTGCCGGGTGTGACTGCCTGCACTACATACGCATACCACCAGGATGGCAGGTAGGATTAACATTCTTTCTTGGAATGTCCGTGGCTTGGGGAACCCCACAAAAAGGGTAGCAGTAATGGAACAGGTCAAATCCCACTTTCCAGCAATCATCTGCCTACAGGAGACACATTTGGAGGGTGACAAAATAGCATACATGAATCGCTCATGGGTGGGCCATTGTTTCCACTCAACCTACACAGCTCATTCCAGAGGTGTCAGTATTTTAGTCCACAGAGCAATCCCATTTGAGATCATTTCATCCACAGTAGATCAGGAAGGTAGATTCATTTGCGTGCACTGTAAAATATTTAACAAGGAGCTCCTTCTGATAACAGTTTATATACCTCCTCCATATAATAATACTATTATGAACAAAATTGCAGAAATGATTAGCAAGACCCCCAATGTACAGGTGGTGTGCACGGGGGATTTCAACATCATTAACCCATACTGGGACAAACACAATGCGGGTACTCACTTAGAACACTATCCTAACCCCAAATTTGGGGACACAGTGGCTGAACTGGCACTTTCAGATCTGTGGCGAATCAGAAACCCTGGAATCAAGCGATTTTTGTGCTATTCCAAAACACACAACAATCTGTCCAGAATAGATCTGATCTTGGGCTCGGAGGGTATACTACCAATGCTGGAAAACACAGAATACCTTCCTAGAGGTTTATCAGACCATTCCCCACTGTTGACACGACTTAATATTTTACCCGGAATTCATCGTACCCGTAGGTTGTGGTCCTTTAATCCTTTTTGGCTACAGATTATAGATGTGGGCCCGGATGAACTAACCCTTGAATACTATTTTCAGGACAACTGTACTGGGGAGATGTCGCTTAACACTGTTTGGGATGCCATGAAGGCCTGTCTGAGGGGGTCACTGATACAGGGGGTCAGTAGATCTAAAATTAAGTCGGCACAATTTGAAATTTTTCCTAAAGAACGGGTCCAGACAACAGAACAGAAGTACATTCTGTCGGGATACAAGGGTCTTACTGGAATGGAGGGAGGCACAAGAAGCATATGACTCACATTAAGGAGCGGGCCTCTAACAAAAGACATTTTTACAACAGAGATTCTTTGAAGAGGGCGAAAAAGCGGGTCATTTATTAGCGATGATTGCTAAAGCACAAAGGGGGAACACATTTGTGGGGGCGCTAAGGGACAAAACCGGGACCATAGTCAATCAACCTGACCAAATTTTGGCTACCTTCTCTGAATTCTACGAACAACTTTACAGTATTAAACTGCAATATGATAGGGAACAGATAGCTTCTTACCTGAAAGACATCCCCTTGCCCTCACTTTCAGATGAGGACAGGGTATACCTAAACAGTCCACTCACACTGGAAGAGTTGCATTTAGCAGTATCCTCCATGCCCAATAATAAGTCACCGGGTTCAGATGGGATCCCCCACAGAGATTTACAAAAAGCTTGGAGACATCCTGCTCCCCCAGCTGCTGTCGACATTCCAGCAAGCAGCCAAAAATGGCTCCTTGCCCCAATCCATGCGAGAAGCAGTGATAGTTGTCATACCTAAACCTGGCAAGGACACCCTCATCCCTGACTCTTATAGACCTATCTCTCTGTTACCTACAGATATCAAAATAATAGCTAAAGTACTAGCTTCCAGACTTAATAAAGTTATACTTTCTCTAATCCATTCGGACCAGTCGGGGTTCATGCTTTCCAGATCAACGGCAGTGAATATACGACTGTTACACCTCAACTTACAATTGCCAGTTGATAACTCAGGGGATAGAGTAATTTGCTCCCTAGATGCCGCTAAGGCTTTCGACTCTTGAGTGGGAGTTTCTCTGGGCAGTACTTGACAGATTTGGACGGGGGAGGGATTTTATTTCCTTGGTAAGACTTCTATATAATAACCCTACTGCTAGGATCAAAGTTAATGGATGCCTTACTTCTCCTTTTCACCCAGGTAGGGGCACCCGCCAGGGATGCCCGCTATCCCTCTTACTATTTGCTCTGGCCGTTGAGCCTATGGCGGCAATGGTTAGATCCAATCCAGACATAACAGGGTTCAGGAGGGGTGGTCAGTAGGAAAAAATAGCGTTGTACGCAGATGACACACTCCTTTTTCTGGTCTATGCAACATCATCACTGCCAAGGGCAATGGGGATTATGCAAGAATTTGGGAAGTACTCAGGTCTATTAATCAACTGGGAAAAGTCTGTATTACTTCTGGTGGATGGAACTACAAACTCACCTAACTACGTACACTCGGGCCTACAGGTTGTTGCCCAGTTTAAATATTTGGGGATAATGGTTACCACTCATGTTGATGATTTTGAGAGTCTCAACCTAACCCCTATTCTGTCGAAATTTAAGGAGAAAAAGGAAGTCTGGTCTCGCCTGCCCTTCTCAGCAGTTGGCCGCACTACCCTGATCAAAATGATCTGGATGCCCCAACTACTATACAAGCTACACAACTCTCCACAATGGATCCCACAAAGATTTTTCCATAAGGTAAACGCATTATTCCGGGAATTGATCTGGGGCGGACAGATGCCGTGCATTAGTCTCGAGACCCTGCAGAGGGATAAAAGTAGCGGAGGTCTGGCGGTAGCCAATCCATGGGTTTACTATGTGGCATCTCAGCTTCAGCACATTCTGGGATGGGAGGACCCTGGAGGAGGGGGGGCACAGTATATGATTCTACAACGATATTTTCACTCCACTAGTCTATACGAGGTTCTAGAGACAGGAGGCTTCGGAGCTGCTGCTAATAGTTGCCCAACCCTACTACTAATCCAAAAACTTTGGGATAAAACTAAAAAACTACAAGACATTCAGGGAATTTCACAATATACCTCTATATGGAAAATTCGTTGGCTACCTAACTTGCATCATTTAGAGGGGTTTCAGAGCTGGGCTTTGAGAGGGATAAATAGATTCACACATATTGTGGAGGGGGCCAAATCAGAGGCTTCCCTCAGTTGCAAGCGGAGTTTGGGATCCAAAATTCGGAGTTTTATAAGTACTTGCAACTGAGACTTGCCTATCAGGCAGAAATCTCTATTACGGGTAAAGCATTGGAGCAGAACAAAGTCATGCAATGCATAGCAACCTCTAAAGGCTCAGCGGGAGTGATCTCTCGTTTATATTGAGATCTATTATATCTGGTGCAGCGGAATTGTCCAGTAAACGCAAAAGAAAAGCGGGAACGAGCTATAGGACCTATTGAGGACAACCAATGGGTAGAAATTTTAGAAAGAATTCCTAGTCTATCATTGGGGAAGGCATACAGACTGTCACACCTGTATATTATTCACCAAGTATATCGCACTCCTAGATTCCTGTTTGATATTGGAGTTAGAACTGACCCCTTCTGCCCGCGATGCAAAATATGTTCTGCAGATCTATTACATATGATGAGGTCAAAATTATCCAACACATCGACACTCACATAAGGAAACTCCAAGCATATAGAAAATCAGCAAAAACTGAGTCATATTCCAATTTTTAGAATATAAAATGTATATCTTTATTAATCATCAAATATTCATAAAATAGACAAACATTGTAGCAGGGGGAGATAAAGTGCAAGAAAGAAGGACAGCAGTTATCGCGGAAAAGGAAAGTCCAGGAGCACAATTCCAAAGTAGTAGCATGCACCCAGCAGGAGGTGTTTAGGCAGACAGTAAGATGTATTTTTAATGAAATCATGCCATGCCCCAAATGTCGGAGGGGACCTCATAAGGGGCCCCAACGCGCGTTTCTACCCCCGAGGAAGCCCAACACGAAACGCGCGTCACGGCCCCTGGACAGCACTTACCAGCTGGAATTTACATTATGGGTAAGCATAATTGATTCTATTTACCACCATTTACTATCGGTTGTAGCATGCCCCTAGAGGTTTAGTGTGCCATTTACTTCTGATGTGTACATGCCTATGCCCACGTGGGTGGGAGTGAGCCCGTATTAAGGTATATCCTTCCCATTTACTAAGTACTGATCTGGGATCTCCTTCTACATTCATGACATGGCACGTGGTTATTGGACCACACTTATTTCAGTTGGCTGAGGCAATTTTAAGCTGTGTTACTGAATATGAATGCTACTGTGCTTCTGTTCATGAGTGTGGTAGTGAGAACCTTGTATTAGTTACATATCACTTTTTCCAGGCACTTCTGAGGTCCCCTCCGACATTTGGGGCATGGCATGATTTCATTAAAAATACATCTTACTGAAACACCTCCTGCTGGGTGCATGCTACTACTTTGGAATTGTGCTCCTGGACTTTCCTTTTCTGCGATAACTGCTGTCCTCCTTTCTTGCACTTTATCTCCCCCTGCTACAATGTTTGTCTATTTTATGAATATTTGATATTCAATAAAGATATACATTTTATATTCTAAAAATTGGAATATAACTCAGTTTTTCCTGATTTTCTATTACATATGATATTGAACATTACTGGAGATAGGTGACAGAGATAATCAATAGAGTATATGTGAGGCAAATCCTGGGATATGAAGAGGAATTATGATTTCCAGTCATAATCGCTCTCATCACTCCATGGCCGTGCCCCCTCCCTTCTTGTTCTCAATGTCCAACATCTTGGAAGGTGTCACATCCTAGCAACACATCCCATGGCCATCTCCTGTGATATGGAGATTAGATGATGTGGGAACAATAGACACAGGATGACTCCCTGCCGTGACCCTGTGGTAGGGGCTGCTATCTAATTAGCAAGCTTGGAAGTATCCAGACAGAACGACTCCAGTAAAATATGGTTCATATCTCGCAAGCCATATTTCCGATAAATATGGCAACCATAAAAATGGTGTCTCTGCATGCGGACGATGCTGGCACACCTTTTTTATGGGAGTAGGACATTGGGAAGTACCCCAGGCGTGATATCAGCCAATGGGGAACTAGTAGACAAGTCATGAGTCCTCTCGTTCTGTAGCTAAATTCATAACTGTCACAATGAGAGCGTTGGCGTCCGCCTACGACGCTCCCAGGCAAAGTTATGGCCCATATTCCATGTTGTGGATATTGTCCATAACTCCAGCCAGGGGTGGAGCAGTGCTCCCTCTGAGGTCACTAAGGTAGGAGGGGACCTGGATTTGCCCAGGTTGATAACCCTACTTCGGCCATTTTCCAGTGTTCTTTCGCTGGGGGTCACGTGTAGGAAACATCTGTGGGAAAGATCCTGGAAACCTGGTCTACAGCGCCCCCCTGTGGCCAGACGCACAAGGTAACTGCTGGAACTGTGTATGCCTGTTTGTAAACCATGCTTTATCTGTAACTGTACTCTGACCTATGTATATTCTGTAGATCCCCTATTGTATATATTGTAGTTTCTAGTGTGCTTTAGGCTGATTAAATTATATAATTAATCTTGGGCTGTTCTGTTATCTCGATCTTGAATCCCACGTCTGTGTGTTCGGCTGATAGTTACCGTAAATCGGTTGGTGGCAGCGAGTTGTGCCAAGGATTATTGTGGGGAGGCCAGTGAGATTCGGGGAGGTTTTATATATTCCGCCCGCGGAGGTCGGGGGAATATCTACCCTACTCTCACCGGGGACCCTTCAATAATCGGCATAAGTAGTATAGCGGCCTCCTTGCTTATTGTCGGGCAATTCCATAATTGGCCTGACTATAAGAGGGGCGCTAGAGAGCGCGTCACGTGCTCTGTCTGTCGGTCGGGAGGTATAAAGGAGGGGTGACCCCCACTTGTTACCCCCCGATTGTGACGTACTGGTAGCCAGCGCGGGGGATTTCTGAGTGACCCCCCCCGGTGGTTCGTGACATATTGGTGGCAGCGGTGGGATCGAGATAATAGTGTGTGTGAGTGTGAGACCCATACTCCCAGACACTAAAGACTGCCTGCAGCAGCTGTGGCTGCTGGGGTCTTCAGACCAGACCAACACTAGAGTGTCAGAGTGCAGATACTGTAAGGTGTGTGGGTGCATCAGGTGTCAGTTCTGTGTCAGTGACCAAAAGTCTGCAAGAATGGCTGATGGCACCAGGAGCAAAGCCAAAGGAATGGCCGATGCTCAGGCCAGAGACGATGAGGAGGTTGTCCACGAGCCCTCCAAGAGCCCGACGCCAGAGAACAGCTCTGCAGAGGACATTGCACAACCTGGCACTGCTGGACAAGATGAGGAGGAGCTCGCCCAAGGGTCCTCAACGAGCCAGATGCCAGTCCTCCGCTCTGAAATGGACAGTGAATCACCTGGCTCTGCAGCGTGCCGCAGATCACCACTTGCCAATCCCTCCGGCCTGAGAGGTGCAGAGGCCCTCCTTCAAGCTGCCTTGGCCAGGCTTATGGCTGGAGACCGGGATACCTACGAGATACTCATGGCCGAGCGTGAGCGACAGGCAGCGCGTGACGCTGAGGCTGCGGAGCGGCAAGCAGCACGTGAAGAGCGACAGCAACAGGCAGAGCGTGACCACCAGCTGCAGCTAGCTCAGCTCCGGCCCTCATCAGCCACACGTGACCTTCAAGACACCAAACTTCCAAAGGTCCGTGTTGAGGACTTCCCAGTGCTGGAGAAGGATGGAGACTTGGACTCTTTCCTGACTGCTTTTGAACGGACTTGCTTGCAGCACCATCTGGACAAGGACCAGTGGGCCAAATACCTGACCCCCCGTTTAAGGGGTAAGGCCCTGGAAATCCTTGGGGACTTGCCTACTGAGGCAGATCAGGGCTACGACACCATCAAGCGGGCCCTGATCCAACAGTACAACCTCACTCCGGAGTCCTACCGCAAGAAGTTCCGGACCCTGCAGAAGGGACCAAAGGACTCCTGGGCTGACCACCGGCGGGCACTTGCCCGAGCTGCCGACCACTGGACCCAAGGCCTGCAGCTTACCACCGGACCAGAGATCCTAGACTTGGTCATCACAGAGCAACTCTTGTGGAACTGCCCTGAGGATCTCCGCCAGTTCATCCGAGACCAGAAGCCAAAGGGGTCCACGGCTACAGCTGCCCTGGCCGATGACTACACCAACAATCGGGCTCCTGAGGCCAGGAGAGCAGCCACCAGCAGCACCTGGAGAGGGGGTAAGATGAATTCTGCGACTGCCCCACCTGCCCCTAGACTGCAGGGGGTGTCCCCCTCAACTCCCCTCTCCAGGCCCGTGGCAGAGCCAAGACGGTGCCACCAGTGCAACCTACCTGGACACTTCAAGGCCATGTGCCCTCAGCGTCCCAAGGCCCCGGCTCCGTCCCCGTCCCAAGGGCCGCCCAAGGTGTATTGTGTGGGTGGGGGTGGTGGTAGGTCCCTGGACAGCTTCCAACCTGTCACCGTCGGCCGGTCTGTGACCATAGGACTGCGAGACAGCACCTCGGAGGTGACTCTGGTGCGGCCTGAGATGGTGTCCCCCCAAGACTTGATCCCTGGAAAAACCCTCGCTGTCTCCGGGATTGGAGGCATTGACCCGGCGCTGCCTGTTGCTGGCATTTATGTGGACTGGGGCGCAGGGCGAGGGGTGAGAGAGGTGGGGGTAACTGATCGGATCCCTGCAAACGTGCTACTTGGGACAGATTTGGGGCAGATAACCTCCCAGTTTGGGCCCCCCCCAAGGGCTGAACCTTCAGCCAGTACTGACGTGCCTCCGGACAATGTTAATGTGTTATCTATGAATGATGTAAGGGAGGAGGGAGTGAACTCTGATTTTTCTGCTTGCATAGACACCATAGACACACACTCAGCTGCAGCTGTGACAGGGGAGGGGGTCAGAGAAAGGTGTGACAATGCCTCTACAAGTGATCAGCCAGTGAGCTGGGATCTGTTGCCCTCTGCAGGGATAAGCAGAGAGCAGGGTGCTGCAGGGGGAGGACCAGTGTGTGGGGTGGGGGCTACCACAGCAAATGTGGGGTCCCCAGAGATTTCACAGCGGGGTTCTGTTGCTGCAGGAGGGGAACAGGCAGGTGAGATTGGGGCCGGTCCCGGAGCGGAAGTGCTCCCAGGTAAGATCTCGGTACATGGTTCCCCCACAACCGGGGTGTCAGGAAGCCAGGTAGGTCTGCCTGAACCGGCGACTTGGTCAGGAACGGAGGAGGAGCAGGCACGACCCACGGTCGCAGCGGCTGTGGCCGCTGTCACCCGCAGTGGGAGTGCTGGAAGCCAAGGGGCCTCCCGGAGGTCCGATAGCTCTTCCCCTTCTGACCAAGTGGCAGCCGAGTCAGGTGGAGGCCAGGACACAGGTCCCGGGGTACTGACCGAAGATGTGACAGTCTCGTCGATTCTGGCCACATCTAGTCAGGGGTTTCAGGCAGCGTTAGAAGCTGACGACAGCCTGAAAGCTCTAAAGGAGCAGGCGGCACAGCCTCCCTCGGACTCGGACCCGGAGCGAGTGGTCTGGGACCAAGGACGGCTGTACCGGGTCACGGTCCAGCAGGGTTCACCGGAGGCGTGGCCCAGGGACCGACAGTTGGTGGTACCCTATCCGTTCCGGACGGAGTTGTTGCGGATCGCACATGAGATTCCGATGGCCGGACACCTAGGGATCGCTAAGACCAAGGCCAGGTTAAACCAGCATTTCTACTGGCCAAAAATGGGGGCCGATGTGGTTGCCTACTGCCGTTCGTGTGAAACCTGTCAGAGAGTGGGGAAGGCGGGGCCACACCCCAAAGCCCCACTGGTATCTCTGCCAATCATCGATGAGCCTTTCAGGAGGGTGGCTGTGGATCTGGTCGGCCCGCTGGCCATCCCCAGCAGCTCCGGGAAACGCTTCATACTAACGGTAGTGGACTATGCCACCCGGTACCCAGAAGCAGTGGCCTTGTCGTCCATTCGGGCTGACAAGGTGGCCACCGCCTTGCTGGAGATTTTCTCCCGAGTGGGTTTTCCCCAGGAAATGCTCACTGACCGGGGGACCCAATTCATGTCCCAGCTGATGGAGGCCCTCTGTAAGCAAGTCCAGGTGCGACATCTGGTGGCCAGCCCGTACCATCCACAGACTAATGGCCTGTGCGAGCGGTTTAATGGCACCTTAAAGCAGATGCTTAAGATGTTGGTCGACTCCCATGGGCGTGACTGGGAGCGGTATCTCCCACACCTGTTATTTGCTTACCGGGAGGTTCCACAGGCCTCAACAGGATTCTCACCGTTTGAGCTCCTGTACGGGCGACGTGTGCGGGGCCCCCTGGCTCTGGTGAAAGAGGCTTGGGAAGGGGATTTGGCCACCCCTGGAGTGTCGGTTATCGAGTATGTCATGCGCTTCCGGGACAAAATGCAGGCCTTGACGCAACTGGTACACGACAATATGGCTCAAGCCCAGGCCGATCAGAAGCGTTGGTACGACCAGAACGCTTGTCAGAGGACCTACCAAGTGGGTCAAAAGGTGTGGGTACTGGTCCCCGTACCACAGGACAAGCTTCAGGCAGCCTGGGAAGGCCCATACCTCGTGTACCAGCAGCTCAACCCTGTAACGTACCTGGTCACCCTGGACCCTGCCCGTGGAAGGCGGAAGCCCTTCCATGTGAACATGATGAAGGCACATCATGAGCGGGAGGCATGTGCACTCCCTGTGTGCAACCTGCCCGAGGAGGGAGAAGCGGAAACCCTCGTGGATATGCTAGCCCACGTTAGGGCAGGCGGATCCATTGAGGATGTGGAGGTTGGCCACCAGCTCTTGGAGGACCAACGGTCCCAGCTGTGGGCCACCCTACACCCCTTCCGGGGGTTGTTTACCAACCAGCCCGGAAGGACTGACTTGGCTGTCCATCACGTGGACACTGGGGATCATCCCACGATCCGGCGTTCAGCATATCAGGTCTCCCTGGAGGTGCAGCAACACATGCGCCAGGAGATTGACGAGATGCTGAAGCTGGGGGTGATCCAGGCATCCAACAGCGGTTGGGCCTCGCCTGTAGTCCTCATCCCTAAGAAGGACCGAACCACTCGGTTCTGCGTGGACTACAGGGGGCTCAATGCTGTCACGGTCGCCGATGCGTACCCAATGCCACGCATCGATGACCTGCTCGATCAGTTGGCCGGGGCTCAGTACCTGACCATCATGGACCTGAGCCGGGGATATTGGCAGATCCCCCTGACTCGCAAGGCCAGGGAACGCTCTGCCTTTATTACCCCATTTGGACTGTACGAGTCCACGGTGATGCCATTCGGGATGAGGAATGCCCCTGCCACTTTCCAGCGGATGGTCAACACCCTGCTCAAGGGACTTGAAGGGTACGCGGCCGCGTACCTGGATGACATTGCCGTCTTCAGTCCCACCTGGGAGGACCACCTAGAGCATCTAGCACAGGTGCTCAGGCGGATCCACCAGGCAGGTTTGACCATCAAGCCGGGAAAGTGTCAGCTGGCCATGAGCGAGGTCCAGTACCTCGGTCACCGGGTAGGCGGGAGAACACTGAAGCCCGAGCCTGAGAAAGTGGAGGCCATCGCGTCCTGGCCCACCCCCAGGACCAAGAAGCAGGTGATGTCCTTCTTGGGGACCGCTGGGTACTATAGGAGGTTTGTTCCATGCTATAGTAGCCTGGCAAAGCCCTTGACGGACCTCACCAAGAAGAAGCTGCCCTCTGCAGTCGATTGGACAATGGACTGCGAGACAGCCTTCCGGGCCCTAAAGGACGCCCTGTCCAGCCCGCCCGTGCTACAGGCAGCCGACTTCACGCGGCCGTTTGTAGTACAGACCGACGGCAGTGACTTCGGCCTCGGTGCGGTGCTCAGCCAGGTGGACTCTGCGAGCCAAGAGCACCCAGTCTTGTACCTGAGCAGGAAGCTGTTACCAAGGGAAGTGGCCTATTCCACGATGGAAAAGGAGTGCCTGGCCATAGTGTGGGCCCTGCAGCATCTGCAACCCTATCTATACGGGCGCCACTTCATCGTGGAGACGGACCACAATCCCCTCAGCTGGTTGCACACCGTCTCTGGGACGAATGGGCGATTGTTGCGATGGAGCCTTGCGCTCCAGCAATACAACTTCACCATTCGCCACAAAAGGGGCCGGGACCACGGTAACGCAGACGGGCTGTCCCGACAAGGAGAGGTCGCGGACGGGCGCACGGGGGAACACCAGAGTGTGCTGCCCCCTAGCGCTCTCAAAAGGGGGGAGGTGTGAGGCAAATCCTGGGATATGAAGAGGAATTATGATTTCCAGTCATAATCGCTCTCATCACTCCATGGCCGTGCCCCCTCCCTTCTTGTTCTCAATGTCCAACATCTTGGAAGGTGTCACATCCTAGCAACACATCCCATGGCCATCTCCTGTGATATGGAGATTAGATGATGTGGGAACAATGGACACAGGATGACTCCCTGCCGTGACCCTGTGGTAGGGGCTGCTATCTAATTAGCAAGCTTGGAAGTATCCAGACAGAACGACTCCAGTAAAATATGGTTCATATCTCGCAAGCCATATTTCCGATAAATATGGCAACCATAAAAATGGTGTCTCTGCATGCGGACGATGCTGGCACACCTTTTTTATGGGAGTAGGACATTGGGAAGTACCCCAGGCGTGATATCAGCCAATGGGGAACTAGTAGACAAGTCATGAGTCCTCTCGTTCTGTAGCTAAATTCATAACTGTCACAATGAGAGCGTTGGCGTCCGCCTACGACGCTCCCAGGCAAAGTTATGGCCCATATTCCATGTTGTGGATATTGTCCATAACTCCAGCCAGGGGTGGAGCAGTGCTCCCTCTGAGGTCACTAAGGTAGGAGGGGACCTGGATTTGCCCAGGTTGATAACCCTACTTCGGCCATTTTCCAGTGTTCTTTCGCTGGGGGTCACGTGTAGGAAACATCTGTGGGAAAGATCCTGGAAACCTGGTCTACAGCGCCCCCCTGTGGCCAGACGCACAAGGTAACTGCTGGAACTGTGTATGCCTGTTTGTAAACCATGCTTTATCTGTAACTGTACTCTGACCTATGTATATTCTGTAGATCCCCTATTGTATATATTGTAGTTTCTAGTGTGCTTTAGGCTGATTAAATTATATAATTAATCTTGGGCTGTTCTGTTATCTCGATCTTGAATCCCACGTCTGTGTGTTCGGCTAATAGTTACCGTAAATCGGTTGGTGGCAGCGAGTTGTGCCAAGGATTATTGTGGGGAGGCCAGTGAGATTCGGGGAGGTTTTATATATTCCGCCCGCGGAGGTCGGGGGAATATCTACCCTACTCTCACCGGGGACCCTTCAATAATCGGCATAAGTAGTATAGCGGCCTCCTTGCTTATTGTCGGGCAATTCCATAATTGGCCTGACTATAAGAGGGGCGCTAGAGAGCGCGTCACGTGCTCTGTCTGTCGGTCGGGAGGTATAAAGGAGGGGTGACCCCCACTTGTTACCCCCCGATTGTGACGTACTGGTAGCCAGCGCGGGGGATTTCTGAGTGACCCCCCCCGGTGGTTCGTGACAGTATATATGATAGAGACGAGCTAAACTCCCTTTGTATGTATTCTGGGATACGTGGAGGATTTACCCTTGGAGGAGGGCAAAGTGGCCGTATCTAGACTATTATATATTGCCAGGAAACTAATCGCTCAACACTGGATCTCGGACCACAGTCCTACAATATCTGAATATGTCAAAAAAGTTAATTGGGTGATAAATGTGGAGAAAAGTATATACCGGAAAAGAAATGGCGTCATCAAATTTGAAAAAATATGGGCACGATGGATAGATGGGTCAGGGTTGGCTTCAAGGGAACTGATTAGGTTTAGATTGGGCTTACTCTAAATTGATAACAAAGGGAAAAGGACGAGAAATTTCTGCAGAACTTATCTATAATGATGACGGAGGTTTGGGGAGAAGAGAGTAGCATGGGAACAGGTTGGATTCTTCATCAAAAATTACATTTAACTGTGTACAATGCCAAACAAAGCAAAAACTCATAAAGAAAAACAAACGTCTAATTGGATTAATTGATAAATGTAAAAATGGTACTTAAGACCTTTTGTCTAGGAATGTTTGGAGCTGCAGATTTGACATTATCTCTCCTTTGTACAAGACTGTTTAATGTTTGTTGGGGAGGGGATGGTTGGGAGGGGTGGGGGGGGGGGGTAGAGGCTGGGTAGCCTCCAATGTTTATTTGGTTGTAATTTGTAAAACTTTAATAAAAACATCTAATTAAAAAAAAATAGTGCAAAGTCCAGATAAAAGAGGTCTGCACCATCATGAAAAACCTGGGTTGGCTGCTAATTCTAAAAAAAAAAATCAAAACTAGAGCCATGCAGGGTGCAGGTGTTCTTGGGGCTCATACTAGATTCAAGTACTCAGGAATGTTGTCTTCCAGAGAACAAGGTGATTAGATCGCAATTAGTTCTCAAGAGCGATAATGTCTGCCGTCATGTCACTCAGGCTATGTTTCTCCCGGGGTCATTGACCTTGTGCATCTTTGTTGTACTCTGGGCCCAGATACATACCAGAGAATTGCAATGGAATATTCTAGAAAGCGCTGTGGCCTTGAAGGGATGATTAACAGGGGAGTTGACACCAAGGCCATTGATGATTCAGTCCCTTTTTTGGTGGCAAAACGTAAAGAATCTATCAAGGGTGTGTAGCCTGGCTGAACTCACACGTCTCAAAAATTGTTACTACGGACACATGTCCTAGTGGCTGGGGTGCTCATCTGCAAGACCATCTGATTCAGGGAAAGTGATCGAAGATGGAGAAATCAGCCTCCTTACATATGAAGGACTTAATGGCGGTGGAGCACGCGATAGTAGAGTTTCTACCTCTTTTGATAGATTGCTGCAAGAGAGATCTTTCGGAACATTCAGTGATGATAACATATCAATCATCAGGGAGGAAATCGTTCCAGGCCCTTGTTAGAGGCAACCGACCGTATAGTTCACCTGGCAGAGGAACATCTACGGAACTTGACAGCTTTACACAAAAAGAGGAAAAGAAAACTGCAAAGCCGACTTCTTAATCCACAATCGGCTAAAACAGGGGGAATGGGCTCTGAGTCAGTCAGTTTTCACTCAGATAGTGGACTTGTGGGGTCAGTCGGAAATAGACCTGTTCGCAAACAAACTGGAAAGTAAGAAAATTCTGTTCCCTAAACCCCAGAGAGCATCCTCATGTGGTAGACACCTTCCTACTGTAGTCAGATGAGACTTCAGTTTGGCATACGCTTTTCCTCAAGTGATCCTCATTCCAGCAGTTCTCAGAAATATCAGGCAAGTGTAATACTAATAGCACCCTCCAGGCCCCAAAGACCGTGGTTTGCCTGGCTAAGAAGGATGTTCATCTCTGACCCATGGGTGCTTCTGGAGATCCCAGATCTTCTCTTGCAGGGACCAGTCAAACATCCTTGAGATTCCAAGCTACATCTAACGGCATGGAATTTCAGAGGTCATTGCTAGAAATGAAAGGGTTTTCCCCAATCTAGTTGCCACATTACTGCAAAGTAGGAAGCTGCTTACCTCTAAAATTTACGCTAGAACTTGTAATAGATTCTTGTCTACCTCGCATTGTGAGGTGTGTTTTTAGAAATGAGAAATAAAATTGTAAAACAATAATGGAGACAGTGTATATACAGTTAATTTGAGTGGTGAAGGTATAACTTTAACGATGTCTACCTGGAGAGGTCCTCTCATGCTTTGTATTCCAACTAATGCGTTGGAGAGGTACCGCCCTTTTATTCAGTAGTTTTCCAGGTCTTGAAGGTCGGATCCCCTCTCCATGGTGCTAAAAGATGGGGGATGATAAAAAGAAATCGGGTTAAATGCTGCGCTAAAAACCACAATCCAAAGATATATCGTGAATTCCTTTTCTTTATTTTCACAGGTCAACCTAAATGAAAATAAAGAAAAGGAATTCACGATATATCTTTGGATTGTGGTTTTTAGCGCAGCATTTAACCCGATTTCTTTTGATCATCCCCCATCTTGTTGCAACATCGGGGCTGCCGCTGACCACTTTTGTATTCATTTATTCCATGCTGACAAGGAGTTGTGCCTGTCACAACTGAAGCAGGTGAGTACCTGTCCTATTCCCTGCACCTATCTCTATCGGTTAAAACCCTATGTGCGCTTTCTTTCCACAGTTTTTCTATCTCTCCATGGTGCTGTCATGGGTTCCGAAAAAAACACATTGCCAGTAAGCAATTATGTATTTTTTTGAGAGATGCAGACTTTTTCCTGTATCACCGCTTTAAAAAAGTGTCTTGATAAACCTGGCAGTAGATTTGTAAATTGATTTTGAACCCATCTTGAATCTGAAAAGGTCCAACATGTAATCTTAATAATACCAGCCCGCCGATAGCAGTACTCCACCTCCACCTTGCTGGCGTTTAAGTGAAAGTGGACATCAGTGCCCATTACTGATTCAGCCACCCCATCCATCTCAACAGGCCATAAGTAGTGATGAGCGGACTCGCAGATATGGTGGTAGAAGGGATAGGGGGACTGGATAGAAAATACACAGTGTGCTTTGGCAGTGTGTCAAAATTCACAGCCAATATAAGAGAACCACATGTGGCATTTAAAAAAAAAAAAATTAAATCATTTTTAAAAATGCCTTATGGACCCCCTCCCCCACAATTTTGATACCAACCATGATAAAGCCCAACAGCTGGGGGCTGGTATTCTCAGGATGGGGAGATCCATACTTATTAGGCCCCTTCCAGCCTAAAAATACAGCCAGCAGCCACCCAGGATTGTCGCCTCCATTAGAAGCGACAATCCCGGAACTTTACCTGGCTTATTAATGGGAAGCCTCTATGTGTCCCGTCCATTACTAGACTGTAAGTGAAAAAAAATAAATCACAAACACTGAAAAAATTCTTTATTTGAAAAAAATACCCAAAAAAATCACCCTTTCGCCCCTTTATTAATCCACAAAACACCCATGTTCGATGTAATCCACATGAGGTCCCACGACGATCCTAAGTCTGCTGCATCTCAAGTGACAGCAATCTGACATAGAACATGACTGCCCGCTATGAGCTTCAGGCAGGCACAGTCTTTGTGCTGATGATATACCAGAGGAGGTCTGGACTCTGCAGTTATGCAGTCAGCAGAGTGGTGACTTTTCTGCCCTTTGCTCCTCAGCACTTTGTACGGAGGGGGGGGGGGGGCAGGGACTTAATGGCTGAGTTGCTCCAGTAACTTCCACTACTCAAGAATATCACTCACAGGTGGTGTGGGAAGATTTATGAGGGAAGAAATCTCATGAACGAACTTGTTACACCAGTGCCTCCTATTAGAGGACCGCACTGGTATCACTGAGCTGTGCACCACTGTCCATTCTGTCATTTTAGTAAAGGTAAGCAGCATGGCAGAAGGCCGGAGGTTATACACTGGGGGGCAATGAGGTCGGAAATTATACACCGGGGGTGAGGTGTCGGAGGTGATACACTGGGAGCAATAGGGCAGGATATTATACTCACATGACAATGGTGCTGAATGAAATTGTGCATCCAATACTTTTCACCATATGGAATATCTTATTGAGAATAAGAACCAGCGGCTCAGCTCAGGGCGTGTCTTACACGCGAGCGGCTCAGCTCGGTGCGCGTCTTACACGAGAGCGGCTCAGCTCGGTACGCGTCTTACACGAGAGTGGCTCAGCTCGGTACGCGTCTTACACGCGAGCGGCTCAGCTCGGTACGCGTCTTACACGCGAGCGGCTCAGCTCAGTGCGCATCTTACACGCGAGCGGCTCAGCTCGGTACGCGTCTTACACGAGAGCGGCTCAGCTCGGTACGCGTCTTACACGCGAGCGGCTCAGCTCAGTGCGCATCTTACACGCGAGCGGCTCAGCTCGGTACGCGTCTTACACGAGAGCGGCTCAGCTCGGTACGCGTCTTACACGAGAGCGGCTCAGCTCGGTACGCGTCTTACACGAGAGCGGCTCAGCTCGGTACGCGTCTTACACGGGAATAGCTCAGCTCGGTACGCGTCTTACACGAGAGCGGCTCAGCTCGGTACGCGTCTTACACGGGAATAGCTCAGCTCGGTACGCGTCTTACACGAGAGCGGCTCAGCTCGGTACGCGTCTTACACGCGAGCGGCTCAGCTCGGTACGCGTCTTACACGCGAGCGGCTCAGCTCGGTACGCGTCTTACACGCGAGCGGCTCAGCTCGGTACGCGTCTTACACGCGAGCGGCTCAGCTCGGTACGCGTCTTACACGCGAGCGGCTCAGCTCGGTACGCGTCTTACACGCGAGCGGCTCAGCTCGGTACGCGTCTTACACGCGAGCGGCTCAGCTCGGTGCGCGTCTTACACGCGAGCGGCTCAGCTCGGTACGCGTCTTACACGAGAGCGGCTCAGCTCGGTACGCGTCTTACACGAGAGCGGCTCAGCTCGGTACGCGTCTTACACGAGAGCGGCTCAGCTCGGTACGCGTCTTACACGAGAGCGGCTCAGCTCGGTACGCGTCTTACACGAGAGCGGCTCAGCTCGGTACGCGTCTTACACGAGAGCGGCTCAGCTCGGTACGCGTCTTACACGAGAGCGGCTCAGCTCGGTACGCGTCTTACACGAGAGCGGCTCAGCTCGGTACGCGTCTTACACGAGAGCGGCTCAGCTCGGTACGCGTCTTACACGAGAGCGGCTCAGCTCGGTACGCGTCTTACACGAGAGCGGCTCAGCTCGGTACGCGGCTTACACGAGAGCGGCTCAACTCGGTACGCGGCTTACACGAGAGCGGCTCAGCTCGGTACGCGGCTTACACGAGAGCGGCTCAGCTCGGTACGCGGCTTACACGGGAATAGCTGAGCTCGGTACGCGTCTTACACGAGAGCGGCTCAGCTCGGTACGCGTCTTACACGAGAGCGGCTCAGCTCGGTACGCGTCTTACACGAGAGCGGCTCAGCTCGGTACGCGGCTTACACGAGAGCGGCTCAGCTCGGTACGCGGCTTACACGAGAGCGGCTCAGCTCAGTACGCGTCTTAAACGCGAGCGGCTCAGCTCGGTACGCGTCTTACACGAGAGCGGCTCAGCTCGGTACGCGGCTTACACGGGAATAGCTGAGCTCGGTACGCGTCTTACACGAGAGCGGCTCAGCTCGGTACGCGTCTTACACGAGAGCGGCTCAGCTCGGTACGCGTCTTACACGGGAATAGCTCAGCTCGGTACGCGTCTTACACGAGAGCGGCTCAGCTCGGTACGCGTCTTACACGAGAGCGGCTCAGCTCGGTACGCAGCTTACACGGGAATAGCTGAGCTCGGTGCGCATGTTACAGGCGAGCGGCTCCTCTCCGTACACCTCGTACACACACGGCTCTGCTCCGTACACCTCGTACACACACGGCTCTGCTCCGTACACCTCGTACACACACGGCTCTGCTATACCCACACTGTAAATCCCTCCTGGCCCCACACATAACCTTCCCCTCATCCAGCCCCATGACAACCAGCACAGCAGAGTCCTGCACACACTGAGGAGCTGATCATGTGACCCCTGACTCCTCCCCTCCATGTGACATCATCACAGGTCCTGTAAGCACAGAGCAGCCATATATCTAGTGTGCGGCTCTGCAGGTGGAGGTATGTGGAGATTCCCCATTACTGGGCGCAGTAACCCTTTCATTACCAGAGATGGTGTAGTCCATAACGCCCACTGCTGGTCCCTCCATCCTTTCTATCACTTAGCGTTATTCATTTAAGCGCACCACATTATGTTATACTAGAAGGTGGCCCGATTCTACGCATCGGGTATTCTAGAATTTACGTATTGTGTAGTTCATGTATGATTTTTGTTATATATATATATATATATATATATAGAGAGAGAGAGAGATGTTGTCTGTAGTTACCAAGTGTTTGTGTAGGCGCTGTACATGTTCTGGGTGTTGTCTGGGTGTGACGGGGGGTGAGAGCGGTGTTGTATGTGTGTTGCGTGTGTTGTGTTGTTTGTGGAGCGCTGTGTGTCTGTAGCGTTGTGTGTGTGTTGCGCGGTTTGTGTGTGTGTGGTGTGTTTTGGGGGGAGGTATGTTTTGTGCAATGTGTGTGTTGTGCGGTATGTGCGTATATTTGTGTGTGCCGCGGTGTTTGTGTGTTGGGTGTTGTGTGTGTGCAGCGTTGTCTGTGTGTGTGGGTGTCTGTGTAGGGCAGTTGTTTGTGGTTCCCAGTGTGTGTGTGGTGTGTTGTGCAGTGCGCGCGCGTGTGTGTGTGTGTGCATCAGCCTCTCTTCTCTCAGCCTACCTCTCCCAGCCTCCCTCCTCCCAGCCTCCCTCAGCATCAGCCTCCCTCTCCCAGCCTCCCCAGCATCAGCCTCCGCCAGCATCAGCCTCTCTCCTTCCTGCCTCCTCCAGCATCAGCCTCCCTCTCCCAGCCTTCCCCAGGATCAGCCTCTCTCCTCCCAGCCTCCGTCCTCCCAGCCTTCCCCAGCATCAGCTTTCCCCTCCCAGCCTCCCTCAGCATCAGCCTCTCTCCTCCCAGCCTCAGCCTCTCTCCTTCCAGCCTCCCCCAGCATCAGCCTCTCTCCTTCCAGCTTCCCTCAGCATCAGCCTCCCCTTCCCAGCCTTCCCCAGGATCAGCCTCTCTCCTCCCAGCCTCCTTCCTCCCAGCCTCCTTCATCCCAGCCTCCCTCAGCATCAGCCTTCTGCTCCCAGTCTCCCCCAGCATCAGCCTCCCCATGCATCAGCCTCCACCAGCATCAGCCTCTCTCCTTCCAGCCTCTCTCCTTCCAGCCTCCCCCAGCATCAGCCTCCCCTTCCCAGCCTTCCCCAGGATCAGCCTCTCTCCTCCCAGCCTCCCTCTCCCAGCCTCCCTCAGCATCAGCCTTCCGCTCCCAGTCTCCCCCAGCATCAGCCTCCCCAAGCATCAGCCTCCACCAGCATCAGCCTCTCTCCTTCCAGCCTCCCCCAGCATCAGCCTCTCTCCTTCCAGCCTCCCTCAGCATCAGCCTCCCGTTCCCAGCCTTCCCCAGGATCAGCCTCTCTCCTCCCAGCCTCCTTCCTCCCAGCCTCCCTCAGCATCAGCCTTCCCCTCCCAGTCTCCCCCAGCATCAGCCTCCCCAAGCATCAGCCTCCACCAGCATTAGCCTCTCTCCTTCCAGCCTCCCCCAGCATCAGCCTCCCCAAGCATCAGCCTCCACCAGCATCAGCCTCCCTCGTCCCAGCCTCCCCCTCCCAGCCTCCCCCAGCATCAGCCTCTCTCCTCCCAGCCTTCCCCATGATCAGCCTCTCTGCTCCCAGCCTCCTCCAGCACGCCGTGCTCCTCTGCCGACACTCACACACCCGATCGCATCCACTCACACACACCCGATCGCATCCACTCACACACACCCGATCGCATCCACTCACACACACCCGATCGCATCCACTCACACACACCCGATCGCATCCACTCACACACACCCGATCGCATCCACTCACACACACCCGATCGCATCCACTCACACACACAGACACTGACGATATCGCACATACGTGCTTATACTCACAACATCCGGGGATATCACATGCTTCTGGCCATGTGATCCTCCGGCAGGTCCTGGAAGATCACAACAGCACAGTATCGAGGCCGAGAAGCAAGCGATATCCCAGGATGTTGTGAGTATGTGGATGCGATGTGATGTGTGTGTGTGAGTGAGTGTGATCTGATTTGTGTGTGTGTATGTGTGTGCTGTTATGTGTGTGCTGTTATGTGTGTGCTGTTATGTGTCTGTATTTTCCGCCGCTGCAGGACCTTGATGTGTGGATGCGATGTGATGTGTGTGTGAGGTGTGTGTGAGAGTGAGTGTGAGCCGGTGTACACTGGTAACTATGATACACATCGGGTAACTAAGGGACCTTAGTTACCCGATGTGTATAATGGTTACCAGCTTTCACGGCCTCCGTGAAGATCCCAGCATCGCAAGGTTATGTGTGGCGCTGCTGGGATCCTGACGGAGCCGGTGTAGAAGCAAGAGATATCCCAGCATGTTGTGATGTGTGAGGTGTGTGTGAGAGTGAGTGTGAGAGTGAGTGTGATCTGATGTGTGTGTGTACTCACCTGGGAATCGGGGCTCCGTGTCAGTTGGGCCAGAGCGAGCGTGCATTGCGTGAGGGGGGCGGGGCCTGCAGAGAGCCGGGGCGAGAGGCCAATCCGTGTGGGGGGGCGGGGCCATGGCGAGCCCAGCGGCCAATCAGCTTTGTGTCACCGTAAGGACACAATTTCGGAGCATGACAGACAGACAGACAGACAGAATAAGGCAATTATATATATAGATGATCATCTCTTCCATTTGCTAGAATCTTACAATAATAATAATTTTTATTTCTATAGCACCAACATATTCCCCAGCGCTTTACAATTCAGAGGGGAGATGTACTGACAATATGAGGCATTGCAGAATAGCACAATTCACCAGATAACATGAGGAGTGAGGGTCCTGTTCACAAGCTGCAATTTATGAGGAAATAGGGGAGGCAGAAAAGGTAAATGGTATAAAGTGCTTGATGCTTGTATTGTCTGCTCCGGCCATCAATATAATAAATAAGGAATTCACATAACTGCATGAACCGGTCACCAGTCCATATGTGTACAAGTACAGATACCGAGGGCTAGTATGTGTATGAAGGGTGTAAGCAGATGGTAAAAAGGAACAGATTATGAAGAAAATATTGTAAGGGCAAAATGGGAATCGTTAGAGGAGTGCGGTGAGGAGATAGGCCAGTCTAAAGAAATGCTTTTTTAGGAGACTCTTAAAACTGTGGCTATTGTGAGCTAAGCAAATTGTTCTTGATAGTGCATTCCAGAAAATTGGCGCAGCTCATGAGAAGTCTGGGAGATGGGAATCGGATTCTGGTGGATGTCAGTCTTCAGTCATTAGAGGAACAGAGAGCACGGTTAAAGGATAGACAGATGAGGGAGGAGATATAGGACGGTGCAGAACTGGGGAGAGCTTTGTGCATGAGAGTGATAAGTTTATATTGTACTCTGTAGCGGATTGGCAACCAGTGCAATGACTGGCACAAGGTGGAGGCATCGGTGTAGCGGTTGGAGAGGAAAATTATCCTGGATGCAGCATTCGGGGGGTTTTGGAGAGGGGAGACATTATTAAGACGGAGACCGATTAGTAGAGAGTTGCAATAGTCCAGACAAGAATGAATAAGAGTGACGGTAAGAGTTTTTGCAGAGTCAACGGTAAGAAAAGGTCGATTTGTTAAGATGTTTTTGAGGTGTAGGTGACATGAGCAAGTGATCGGATGTAGGGAGTGAAGGAGAGATCTGAGTCAAATATGACCCCAAGACAGCAAGCATGCTACTGGGCGGTAATGGTCAAACCACAGATGGAAATGGTGACATTGGGTTTAGGAAGGTTAGGAGAGGGAGGAAACATGAGAAGTTTAGTTTTTGACAGATTGAGTTTTGCATAGAAGGAGGACATGATGTTGGAGACAGTGGACAGACAATCACTGGTATTTCTTAGTTATGCAGGGATGAAGTTAGAAGACGATCAGAACAATTGTGTGTCATCAGCCTAGAGATGGTACTGAAAGCCAAATCTACAGATGGTTTGTCCAATAGGGGCAGTGTATAGAGAAGACGAGGGGACCTAAGACTGAACCCTGAAGAACTCCAACAGTAAATGGAAGAGAAGAGGAACAGGAGCCGGAAAAACATACAGTGAAGGAGCAGTCAGACAGGTAGGAGGAAAATCCAAGAGAGAATGGTCTCCTTGAGTCTGATAGAGCAGAGCATAGTGAGGAGGAGCTGGTGATCCACAGTATCGAATGCAGCAGAGAGATCCAGGAGGATCAGCAGGGAGTAGTCACCATTAGATTTAGCTGTTAGTAGATCATTAGAGACTTTACTAAGAGCAGTTTTCATAGCAAGCCAGGAGCATTAACCAGATTTTAAAGGGTCAAGAGGAAAGTTATCTGAGAGACAGCGGATTAAACGGGAGTCCATCAAGGGTTCCAGGAGTTTAGGGTTGAAGGGGAAATTAAAAACTGGTCTGTAGTTCGCAGTTCAGTTTTCGTCTAGTGATATTTTAGAAATGGGTGAATGCTGGTATATTTGAAGGAGGAGTTGAAGACACCAGATGAAACACAGAGACGTTAAATATTGTTAGTTAGGTAAGTGGTGATATCCGGGGAAAGGGACTAAATGAGATGTTTTCTCTGCTGCAGATCTATCAGTTATACAGAGCTCATTAATATACTGGACTACCTGCAGCATGTCAAGTAGTCCTCTAATGATAAATTACTGCTGATTAATCAGTGATTTTTATTAAAACTACATTAAGCAGCCCAGTAAGTAAAACACCGCTGGAATCAGGATCTCTGCCCCTACACTATATTGCCCTCAGGTTAGGTGGCAAAAACCTGGTGACATATTCCCTTTAACCGAGGAGCTGGGACTCCAGACAACCATCCATCCAGAAATATAGCCACCACTGAGACGTGTGAGTATAAATAGCTCCTCCAAATGTGATTGGGCAGACCAAATGAGAAAGTGCACACACCTAAATAGAATGAAACAGGAAGGCAAAACATTAGAAAGAAAGACAAGAGATCCTTCAGTAGTTGGATCATCACAAAACAGGCTGTGGTCCAACCAAGAGGGAAACCGACCAACAACCAGAGATCACAGGTGTGGAGCCATGACACTGGTGTGGAGGCATCAACTACAGAGTGGAGCCATGACAGTCTACCTAACACCACCAAGGTTACAGACAATGGGTAGATTACCGTCTTTGGAGTGTTTACGGTGTCACAGCTTAAACACAGATTTATAGTTTGGACTTGTCCAATTATTCAGTCAGAGTATAGTCACCTTTCACTAGATACTAAAATATTGTAATTTGTGTTAGTAGAGGAAGAAATATGGAGTCATACCAGAATCTTTCTTAGAGAAACTTTATTTCAGGAAATTGATAGCTACAAGTTGGATGGGTAATTCTTCCCTAATGTTAAGGGTATGGGTTGATTCTGTTAATATAAAAATCACATATATGTCATAATAGAGGATGCCCCCAAAATTTGTTAAGTTATGGGACATATTGAGCTCATCAATACATATGGTGTTTCACAATTGTATACTACAAGTTAAAGGTTACATATATTTGAAGATATACCGTGTTTTTCCAAAAATAAGACACTGCCTTATATTTTTGGAAATATTTATACACAGTTGGGGGGTAAGTTTACACCCCCAAAAAAGCAGACCCCCCCCCCACTTCCCAGGAGACTCATACTTACCAGACCCGGATGTCTGCGTGGCTCCCAGGTCCTCCTGTGATCTCCGATGGGTGCTGCACACTGTCCTCTCCTGCAGCTGGCTGACACACACACAGCTGATGGCAGACACACACAGCTGATGGCACTGGCACACACACACAGCTGATGGCAGACACACACAGCTGATGGCAGACACACACAGCTGGTGGCAGACACACACAGCTGGTGGCAGACACACACAGCTGGTGGCAGACACACACAGCTGGTGGCAGACACACACAGCTGGTGGCAGACACACACAGCTGATCGCATACACACACAGCCGATCGCATACACACACAGCCGATCGCATACACACACAGCCGATCGCATACACACACAGCCGATCGCATACACACACAGCCGATCGCACACACACAGCCGATCGCACACACACAGCCGATCGCACACACACAGCCGATCGCACATGCACACACACAGCCGATCGCACACACACAGCAGATCGCACATGCACACACAGCCAATCGTACACACGCACACAGCAGATCGCACACACACAGCAACAGTAGATCGCACACATTCCATCACATCCAGCGCAACCGGCCGCAGGGAATGATGGGAGGAAGTCACGTGTCTGCAGGTCCTGTTCTGTAGGTTCTTGCGCTCCACTGCACTGCCTCTCAGGATTCTGCTGGCGAGAAGAGTTGAGTGTCGCTGGATGTGGTGAGTATGTATGCGATCCGATGTGTGTGCGATCCGATGTTTGTGTGTGTGATTTGATGTTAACGTGTGATCCGATGTTTGTGTGTGTGATCTGATTGTGTGTGCGATCCTCTGTTTGCGTGTGAGATCTGGTGTGTGTGTGTGTGAGATATGATTGTGTGCGGGGGTGCGATCACTGCAGGTCCTCTGCTCGGCGTCTGGGGAGTATGATTACAGGGTGCCCGCTGTGTATAATGAAGTGTCCAGCAGTATCTGTATCTTTTTTAGCTGCATGGACACTTCATTATTGATCCGCGACTAGGGCTTATTTTCGGGGGAGGGCTTATATTTAAGCCTTGCTCTGAAAATGCTGAAAATCCTGCTAGGGCTTATTTTTGGGGGAGGTCTTATTTTTGGAAAAACACGGTAGGTGGAAATCTTACAGTGGTCAGCAAAAGGTTTTATTGTTATGGTTAGATCTGAACAGTTTAAATTCTGGGCTTGTACTTCAGGTATGATTATTGAAGAGTAACATGTATTTTGGTTTTATGCCTCTTCAACACAAATTGGATTTTAATTGACTTTCTAATATCAAACTATGCAATTATACATGTACCTGAGCAGCTCCTTTACATATACCTTTTGAATCACAGTACATATTGCTGAACTTTTGGAATATATGTAACAATTTTCAATAAACAAAATTAAAAAATGTACGTAACCCAAATGCTAAACAGCCCTAAAACAAGACCTCATAAAGGTCAATCGATAAAGAAATAAAGTTACTAATCTTAAAAAATAGTGGCAATGGCAAAACAATAAAAAAACATGTTTTATAAAATTCAAGATTTTTTTTTACCAATTGATTAAAAAAATAAACTAAACCAGTTCATCATACCGACATAGAGAACCATATTACCAGGTTATATTTTATTGTAAAATGAAAACTATAAAAACAAAGCAATGGTAGAAATGCTATTTTTTCACCACACTTTGAATTTTTTTTCTTCATGTTTTTCAGTGTACATTATTATGCAAAAGTAAACTATACCATTCTTGTCCATACAGTATCGAATCCTCTCAGTGGATATCTTCCATGCAAGTGAATTCCTCCGATTGACCGTCAAGGCTGGATATGGACAGGGACGAGATAGTGGAGAGGATATTACACCTCACCCTAGAGATCCTCTTCCGGCTTACTGGAGAGGTGAGAGATTCTGAAGATCACACATTACATCATTCTTATCTATGGTTATTCTTGCAGATTTCAGGTTTCAGCAGTCAGCTACTGCAGGAGAACAAATTATTTTATTATATTTATGCTTTATTTTATGATATGGTTATTATATGATTTTGCCTTTCTAAGTTTAAACTTTTTGTTGCTGGCCATGTTCCCTACTTGTATTCAGGAGATGAGAATGTGCTGTGGTATTTCTATGTCTGGGCCCATAACCTGTTGCAGATTTGAGCTTTCAGCAGAATCATCAGCACCCCAAATTTGTGGTAGAATTAACTGTTTACTTGGAACATCCAGCTGTTTTCTTCTTCTTTATTAATAACATGGAGGATACAGAAAAGATATGGCACAACTAATAATGAGAGGTCATATAGTGCAGTCTAGAGGAACTGTATACCTAAACTCCACAATCCCTCCATTTTAACTGCAGCTGTTGCAATTACTCCAACACCACTTTTCATCATCTAAGGCTTAATCCATTAAGCTAATGCTTCCTTATCAATCTGCAGCCTTTATCCATTTATTGGCTTCTTCTAAGAACTGATCTGTATCTTCTCAGCATGTGGATTCATATACTGTATATTGACTGTTCTTGCCATATAAGAGAGATGTACAGGTGGTTAACCTTTGTTTTCTCTTGTTGTTATGGTATCGTCTCACTTGCAGTGGTCAGGCTTTCCCTGACTTTTTATCATGGGGGCCTTTTCCATCCTGCAGTACATTAGCATTGTGATCAAGTATAAGTAAGCATGGCTGTTTTTTTTATGATGTTATTATTATTATTAATAATAATAATATAATTATTATTAATAATAATAATAATCTTTTATATAGCTCCAACATACTGTAATCTGCAGCGCTTTCCAGTTCAGAGGTTCATATACAAACAGTCATAAGTAACAGTTATAGAAAATACAATAATGTAAGGAGAAATAATGACGACCCTGCTCGTAAGAGCTTACAATCTTCAGTGAGGTGGGGTCACACAAAGTACAGGTACTTATTTACAATGATGTACCAGCTATCATGAAGAAATGGAGGATAGATAAAGGCTGCATGAGACAATCTTTGTAATGCTTTTGGGTGCGGTAGAGTTTGATGGAGAATTATGTT
The DNA here is from genome assembly GCF_048569485.1 of Anomaloglossus baeobatrachus. NCBI lineage: Eukaryota > Metazoa > Chordata > Amphibia > Anura > Aromobatidae > Anomaloglossus > Anomaloglossus baeobatrachus. The sequence goes on from NC_134357.1 coordinate 523,942,960, forward strand.
CAGAGAAAGTGAATGAGCCGTATATAAAAGGACTTCAAATAGGGAATTTCATAGGCCAACCTAAAAAGATGGGTTTTTAGGGAGCATCTAAAACTGTGTAAATTGTGGTTCGTCCTAATTTTTTAGGGTAGAGCATTCCAGAGAATTGGTGCAGCTCAGGAGAAGTCTTGGAGCTGGGAGTGGGAGGTTCGGATCAGTGCGTATATTAGTCGAAAGTTGCTTGCGAAGCGTAGAGAATGGGGAGGGTGATAGACAGAGACGAGGGAGGAGATGAAGAAACGTGCCACAATTGTATCCTATAATGTATGGGCAGCCAGAGCAATGACTGGGACAGAGCGGAAGTGTCAGAGTAACAATTAGCCAGATAGGTGACCCTGGCTGCTACATTAAAGGGAACCAAACATCAAGATTTTCATGTATAAGGTGCAGCCAGTGCAGTACTGGCACTATCAGGCACATTGTGTACATACCATTAGTGGGCAGCTCGGGTGTTTAGTCAGTGAAATCCAACTTTATAAAGTTTGAAAATTCGTGCATTTTTTGATTGACGTGTGCACCTCTCTCCTAATGTCCGGGCGTGTTATGTACGTTTATCCCCGGCCCCCCGTCGCCTGTTTCTCCCTCTCACTGGCCATATGTAAATTTCTCTCTTCAGAAACATGGCGCCGGAGTTGGCACCTGCGCATAGCGCTTATCTCCGGCGCCATGTTTCTGAAGCCCGCTGTACTTAGTATTTTGCAGGAGAGGGCTGCGCATGCGCCCTCGCTTCTTCAAATCCCGTTGTGACCGCGGGAGCATGCGTGGTCACAACAGGACTGCAGAACAGCTGATGAGAGGACGCGATTGCAGCTAATCGCGTCCTCATCAGCTGTTCTGCAGTCCTGTTGTGACCACGTCATCGCTGTGCGCGCCGCTAGTCAGCTGACCGGCAGAGACAGGAGATCGCCATGCTGCAGGGGAACGGTGAGTAATGTGTACTGATTCACTGCCCCCCGCGCTGATGATGATGTGCGGGGAGCAGTGAATACAGCCGCACATGATCACTGCAGGCTGCAGTTGCCAGGGGTGATCATGCGGGCCGACTGTTTATCCCTGCCCATCAACCCGCCCACCTATCAGCGCCGGGTTCAGCGCTAAGAGATGGGGGGGAGGATGGGCGTGCATATTAAATGAGCGGGCCCACATGGTCACGGCAGCCTGCTACAGATTGCTCGTGCCCCCGATGACCTGCTCCACCGCAGCACCCTCATTCCCCGCAGCCACAGTCAGACCATAAGACGCACCCCCCACTTTCCCCCAACATTTGGGGGGAAAAAAGTGCGTCTTATGGTCCGAAAAATACGGTAATTGATAAATACAATAATCAAGGTGGGAATGGATCAGGGGCACGGTGAGGGTTTTTGTTGTTTCCATGGTGAGAAAAGGGTGGATTCTAGAGATGTTCTTCGGGTGCAGGTGATAAGAGCAGGTGAGAGATTTTATACAGGAGGTGAAGGAGAAATCAGTGTCAAGCATGACACCCAAACAGAGAGCCTACTGCCTAGGAGTTATTGGGGTGCCACACACTGAGAGGGAGATGTAAGAAGTCTGTTTTTACCCCTGACTTAAACCATTTCTTCAGAGTAGGCTGATTGCTGTTTTTATTTCTGTTCTTAATATTCTTTTCAGTTGTCACTGACCTAGAAATATGATTGTCCATGTTAGTCTGATTATAGCGATAGTGATGGAGTGAACAAGTCAGCCCCAGACAGCAGTCAATAATAGCATACAAACTCAGCCAAATTACTGATAGCCAAGGACCCTTGTGAGTGCAGGAGCATGTCAGATAGCCTGTGAGAGGCTGAGCATGGGAACGGGGGTCAGATGGTATGTGACGGGGGGAGTGGGTGCGCAGAGAATTCCCACGTGTATCGCCGCTGCTGCTGCTTCCCTACAGGAGTGGGTGTTAAGACATTGTCCCCATGGTTTTGCGACTTTCTAACTGATTGCTTTATTATGAGCAGTTATCATTAACCCCTTATCTCTCATGGGAGCCTTTTCTTGCATAATTGTTTATCCTGTTGTATTATACAATATAGTCCCGCTCATCTCCGCCCCTCCACTTTGATTGGCCGGCCTCATAGTGACGTCGCTGTGATGCCGAAGGTCTCTCCCCCTTGAGGGAGGGATTGTTCGACAGTCACAGCGACGACGACGACCAGGTAAGTGCGTGTGACGCTGCGATAATGTTCGCTGCGGCAGCGATCACACGAAATCGCATGCACGACGGGGGCGGGTGCTTTTGCGTACGATATCGCTAGCAATTGCTAGCGATATTGTAGCGTGTAAAGCCCGCTTTAGTGTTGAGACCATCACACGGTCCTCTCTTTTCTGATATCCATTAAGTATCCTTGCCTTTAGAAATTCTTATATAAGGTCTGTTTCAAGCCTTATCTATTGTGCATCTGTCTGTTCACTACTTGTGGCAAGTGAACTGCAAAGCAATATAGCTGTATCATGGCTGTTCTTTATATCCTCACCCGCTGATCTCACTTGTTTGATCATTTCCAGCACTGCACTTATTTGCTTCTGCATATAATTTTCTTTGTTGTTACTCAAATTAAGGAGATGAAAGAAATCATTTTTAATCGATCTGTTTTATAAGCTGTGCTCTTCATACATTTGTGCCCTTAACCTGCTGCTGATTTTTGCTTTTAGCAGAATTATTGGCACTCACACTGGAAAAATGAAGTCATTGATAGACAACCCTGTGGTGTCCGGCAGGAGAAGGCGGCTGCATTTGGCTGCATAAATTGCTCCTTGATATTCCATTCTTTTTTCCTTGTTGTGAATGGAGTTCTATGTATCTTCTCTGTAAGGATTATCTCTTTCCATTTTGGACCCTGCGGGTATCTTGGAACTCCAACTGCAAAACCTTTTCCCCACTCCCTGTGTCTATGTGAAGCCCCACCAGTGATGATGCAGTGTCGGTGCATTACCTTCAGGGACTCCACTCGGCTGGATCTTGGTCACAGGTAGGAGATCTTCTTCTTGTCGTGACGCCACTCTCAGTATTGCGGCCAGTAGGGACCGCCACTGCAGGTTGAGGGTCGCCTGGGGCTGATGGTGTGTGCAGTTAGTTGGAATAGCCTCCTGAGAGTGAGGCAAGCCCCAGGGCCCTGTGTAGATGCGTAGTACCACAAGGCGCAGAATGACTCAATACAGGCAGAATGTCTTTCAGGGTTTTTACTCACAGTTGATGGCAGGGTGAGTAACCCGGGCGTAGCTGGGATGAACCAGGCGGGAACCAGGTGTCCTTCAGGCTGACTTGTGAGGGTGACTACTAACTCGCCTTCCTTAGCCCTTGGTGGTTTGGGGTAACCCCGACTTTGAGTCCCTATGGGGGTCACCCAGGGAAGATGCTGCAGCCTCTCTCCCCTTCGTTTGCCGTTTGCTTGTCGCCTGGGCCAGGCCACTCCAGCTGCTTGCCTCCTGTGACCTATGGGCCCTAACTGTGGCTACGTGGCTGCGGCTTTTGGTAGTGTTGTGGCGTGGGCTTTGAGAGCCCCACACCGGCAGGTTTAGCAAAAGAAAGTTGGATCTATCTCCGCTCCGGGATCTGCCGCCCGTTTGGGCCTGGTACTCTCTAGCAGTCTCCTTACTTCCCACTCCGTGCCCTCTCTTTAGCTGAAGATGGATTTCGGGTAGCACTCCTAGTTGACCGTTCTCCCCCGTCAGTAGCCACTGCGCGGGCGCTGTTAGACAGCAACAGCCCCACAGGTCTGCTCCTCACTGAGCCCTATGGAGTTCTGCTCTAACTGACTCACTGCCCCTCCTCTCCTGTTCTTGCCTACGCCACCTAGCAACCAGACTCTCTTACCACACCCCTTGAGAGGAGATGGAGGCTTTTGGCCCCCTCCACTATTCCAGTGAAGGTCAAGGCTTTTCCCCCTCCTGGGATCCCCAGGGGTCCTCTCATGGGTACATGTGTGAGACCTGATCACTATGCGCCTGTGTTCCACACCCCGGTCAGCCTTCTGGATTACCTGTGTTGTACTGTCCCCAGCATGGGTGCAGTACTCAGTGGTGCCTGACCAGGTCAGGGGCGCCACATTCCCCCTTAGTTATCACCAGCACGTCCTCGGGCTGCAAGACAACATTTTAAAATGCATAAAACATTAAAACATGTAAAACATTTAAAAGCACCAGGTACCATACATCACCACCCTCCACCCACAAGTCCGTTAACCCACCCAAAACCCTTTCACGTTGGCCGCGGCTTCAGCCACTTCTGGCAGGATGTAGAGGCGGCTTACATGGGCTGGTGGTTTCAGGGTATACCTGGCCTGGTGGATCCGCGCCTTCAGCCTCTTCTGGCAGGATGCAGAGGCGGCCTCCACAGTTGGTGCTGACCAGGTACCCTCTTTGTGGTGGAGAGCCAGGCCCCATAAACAGGCATGCTCTCTGGTTGCAGGTGAGCCAAGGCCCTATATACGGACGGGCTCCTCCTGGTTGCAGACGAGCCAAGCCCCTAAACAGGCTGACTCTGGTGGTGGTGGTGCCCTCTGGTGTAACTATTTACACTGCGAGAGTTTGTGGCTATAGCCAGTTCATAGCCTTAAGGTTTATGGTTTTTCTCACAATAGTTTTTGTGGGCACATGCTTAAACGTTGCAAAACAAAACTTTCAAACTGGTCAAAACAGTAACTTCTCTTCTTACTTTACTTTACTCTACTCCTCTTTACCAGGGCTTGGGCCTGTTGGGCTGCGGCACCTGTTGCTTTCTTGCTCTTTGTCGTCGTCTGAGGTAGTTTCATCTGTAGGTTCTTTGTCTTTTCTTTCTTGATCTTCATCTGTTTCCTTTCCTGTATCTGTTTCTTTATCTCTGTCTTTTCTTTCTTCTTTGGGACATGGTGCTACATCTAAGGCATACCACCCTCTTTCTCCTTGGTGCATGGTGAACTGCACTGTGTCTCCCATTTTTAAATTCCTTCCAGGGTGTCCTCTGGGCAAGTGGGCTCTCACATCCCTCCTATTAACGAAAATGCCCTCTTTCATACCCGGTGCCACAATAAAGCCGTATCCGCTTTTCAAGTTAAAATCTTCCACAACTCCTCTACAAAGGGGTCCTCTGACCTGTGCTTGGGCTCTTCTCAGGAACCTTTTTTCTTGTAGGTCTCTGGCGGTGACTTCTCTCTGCTCTGGGGATGGCGGTGCAGGGGACAGCGTTGTTCTGTTGCGACGCCTTGTCTTGCGGGCTGGGTTCTTCTGGGCTGTTACTTCAATGCCTGCAGGGCCCCAGGTGAGGTTTCTGGGCTGATCTTCGTCAGCAGACGGTGTCAAGTCCTCCTCATCCCAACGTGAATAGGGTAACATCTCCGGCTCTGAGTATAGATCCACTGCTGGTGGCTCCGGAGTCAGCTCCTCAGCTTCCTGGCCTTCTCTCCCCCTTAGTTCTTCGCTGCACTCTGGTTGTGGCAGCGCTGGGGATGAGTGTTCCTCAGCTGGCCCCGGCGGTGGACTCTTCGGCGCAGCTGCAGGGGTTGCCTGAATCTCCTTGGGGGTATGCGGAGGGAGCAGATACCGATCCACCATCTCTTGTGGGAACTGGGCCTCCAGGTCAGCCTTCAGCTTCCAGTATTCGGGGTCCTCCCCTATCAGGGTCTTCCTAGCAGGGACCTCTTTGGACTGGGGAGCGGTGTCTGCTCTGGCCTTGCAGGCCGGGGAAAATAGTGATGCAATCTCTTGGCGGGCCGCGCCCGGCATGGCGGCGGCCTGGTCTTGGCGGGCCGCGCCCGGCATGGCGGCGGCCTGGTCTTGGCGGGCCGCGCCCGGCATGGCGGCGGCCTGGATCAGTGTCGCTGTTGCAGGGGGCTCTGTGCAGGCTGGGCTGGACGTCGCTGCAGCAGTCTGGGCTTGGCGGGCCGCGCCTGGCGTGGCTGCGGCCTGGTTCAGCACCTCACTTGCGGCGCGGACGAGCGTTGCTGCGGCGGTGGGGTCTCGGCGGGCCGGGCCTAGCAGGGCGGCGGCCTGGGTCAGCGTCACACCTGCGGCGCGGATGAGGGTCGCGGTGGCAGCCGGTTCTTTGCGGGCCGGACTGGGCGTTGCTGCAGGGACCGGGTCGTGGTGGGCCGAGCAGGGCATCGTTGCGGCCGCTGGGGCTTGGAAGGCCGCACCTGGCGTGGCTGCGGCCTGCTTCAGCGTCGCCGCACCGGACGCCTCTTCGGGGACCGCGGGCGTGGCAGCAGGGGTCGGGGCACTTGCGCTGGCCGGGGCATCACTTGACTCACCCACCGGTGGCAGCATCGGGGTCTGCGTCGTCGCCGTCCTGTCTGGCACTCGGCGCGCGGCTCTCCTTTCATAGGCCCGAACCGCCGCGGTCATCTCCAGCATTTCCATTCGTTCTTCCCGGATCTGCTCCACAACCCGGGTCTCCAGTCGGTCACAGAACTGGGCCAGCTCCCGATACCACCAGGCAGCGGAGCCCGGTTCTGGATTTCTGCGGTCAGACGCCATTTCTTCTGCGCCCTCTTCTGCACGACTCTCCAGCTGTGGACTCGCCGTTGCCTCTAATAGCAAGCTGTTCAGTTTCTGCTCTGCCTCTTTCAGCAGCTCCTCTCCCAGCAGCAGGCTTCTGGCTCCCTTTCTGTCCCGACGTCTCTGGACGCTTCCACTCTCATAGCTGGCAAGGTCAGAACTCTGCAGGGGATCTCTGGGTAGCCACACCTCTTCGTGGGCGGTAACTTCTTCCAGCGCGGGCTGCTGTTGTTTTTCAGCGCGCTTTTCATGGTGGCAATATGGCGGCGCTTCCAACTTTTCAAGCGGACCGCCCAGGCACATGGTCACCTGTCTGAACAGGTCTAGTCCTTATCCTGTTCGTGACGCCAGATGTGAAGCCCCACCAGTGATGATGCAGTGTCGGTGCATTACCTTCAGGGACTCCACTCGGCTGGATCTTGGTCACAGGTAGGAGATCTTCTTCTTGTCGTGACGCCACTCTCAGTATTGCGGCCAGTAGGGACCGCCACTGCAGGTTGAGGGTCGCCTGGGGCTGATGGTGTGTGCAGTTAGTTGGAATAGCCTCCTGAGAGTGAGGCAAGCCCCAGGGCCCTGTGTAGATGCGTAGTACCACAAGGCGCAGAATGACTCAATACAGGCAGAATGTCTTTCAGGGTTTTTACTCACAGTTGATGGCAGGGTGAGTAACCCGGGCGTAGCTGGGATGAACCAGGCGGGAACCAGGTGTCCTTCAGGCTGACTTGTGAGGGTGACTACTAACTCGCCTTCCTTAGCCCTTGGTGGTTTGGGGTAACCCCGACTTTGAGTCCCTATGGGGGTCACCCAGGGAAGATGCTGCAGCCTCTCTCCCCTTCGTTTGCCGTTTGCTTGTCGCCTGGGCCAGGCCACTCCAGCTGCTTGCCTCCTGTGACCTATGGGCCCTAACTGTGGCTACGTGGCTGCGGCTTTTGGTAGTGTTGTGGCGTGGGCTTTGAGAGCCCCACACCGGCAGGTTTAGCAAAAGAAAGTTGGATCTATCTCCGCTCCGGGATCTGCCGCCCGTTTGGGCCTGGTACTCTCTAGCAGTCTCCTTACTTCCCACTCCGTGCCCTCTCTTTAGCTGAAGATGGATTTCGGGTAGCACTCCTAGTTGACCGTTCTCCCCCGTCAGTAGCCACTGCGCGGGCGCTGTTAGACAGCAACAGCCCCACAGGTCTGCTCCTCACTGAGCCCTATGGAGTTCTGCTCTAACTGACTCACTGCCCCTCCTCTCCTGTTCTTGCCTACGCCACCTAGCAACCAGACTCTCTTACCACACCCCTTGAGAGGAGATGGAGGCTTTTGGCCCCCTCCACTATTCCAGTGAAGGTCAAGGCTTTTCCCCCTCCTGGGATCCCCAGGGGTCCTCTCATGGGTACATGTGTGAGACCTGATCACTATGCGCCTGTGTTCCACACCCCGGTCAGCCTTCTGGATTACCTGTGTTGTACTGTCCCCAGCATGGGTGCAGTACTCAGTGGTGCCTGACCAGGTCAGGGGCGCCACATTCCCCCTTAGTTATCACCAGCACGTCCTCGGGCTGCAAGACAACATTTTAAAATGCATAAAACATTAAAACATGTAAAACATTTAAAAGCACCAGGTACCATACATCACCACCCTCCACCCACAAGTCCGTTAACCCACCCAAAACCCTTTCACGTTGGCCGCGGCTTCAGCCACTTCTGGCAGGATGTAGAGGCGGCTTACATGGGCTGGTGGTTTCAGGGTATACCTGGCCTGGTGGATCCGCGCCTTCAGCCTCTTCTGGCAGGATGCAGAGGCGGCCTCCACAGTTGGTGCTGACCAGGTACCCTCTTTGTGGTGGAGAGCCAGGCCCCATAAACAGGCATGCTCTCTGGTTGCAGGTGAGCCAAGGCCCTATATACGGACGGGCTCCTCCTGGTTGCAGACGAGCCAAGCCCCTAAACAGGCTGACTCTGGTGGTGGTGGTGCCCTCTGGTGTAACTATTTACACTGCGAGAGTTTGTGGCTATAGCCAGTTCATAGCCTTAAGGTTTATGGTTTTTCTCACAATAGTTTTTGTGGGCACATGCTTAAACGTTGCAAAACAAAACTTTCAAACTGGTCAAAACAGTAACTTCTCTTCTTACTTTACTTTACTCTACTCCTCTTTACCAGGGCTTGGGCCTGTTGGGCTGCGGCACCTGTTGCTTTCTTGCTCTTTGTCGTCGTCTGAGGTAGTTTCATCTGTAGGTTCTTTGTCTTTTCTTTCTTGATCTTCATCTGTTTCCTTTCCTGTATCTGTTTCTTTATCTCTGTCTTTTCTTTCTTCTTTGGGACATGGTGCTACATCTAAGGCATACCACCCTCTTTCTCCTTGGTGCATGGTGAACTGCACTGTGTCTCCCATTTTTAAATTCCTTCCAGGGTGTCCTCTGGGCAAGTGGGCTCTCACATCCCTCCTATTAACGAAAATGCCCTCTTTCATACCCGGTGCCACAATAAAGCCGTATCCGCTTTTCAAGTTAAAATCTTCCACAACTCCTCTACAAAGGGGTCCTCTGACCTGTGCTTGGGCTCTTCTCAGGAACCTTTTTTCTTGTAGGTCTCTGGCGGTGACTTCTCTCTGCTCTGGGGATGGCGGTGCAGGGGACAGCGTTGTTCTGTTGCGACGCCTTGTCTTGCGGGCTGGGTTCTTCTGGGCTGTTACTTCAATGCCTGCAGGGCCCCAGGTGAGGTTTCTGGGCTGATCTTCGTCAGCAGACGGTGTCAAGTCCTCCTCATCCCAACGTGAATAGGGTAACATCTCCGGCTCTGAGTATAGATCCACTGCTGGTGGCTCCGGAGTCAGCTCCTCAGCTTCCTGGCCTTCTCTCCCCCTTAGTTCTTCGCTGCACTCTGGTTGTGGCAGCGCTGGGGATGAGTGTTCCTCAGCTGGCCCCGGCGGTGGACTCTTCGGCGCAGCTGCAGGGGTTGCCTGAATCTCCTTGGGGGTATGCGGAGGGAGCAGATACCGATCCACCATCTCTTGTGGGAACTGGGCCTCCAGGTCAGCCTTCAGCTTCCAGTATTCGGGGTCCTCCCCTATCAGGGTCTTCCTAGCAGGGACCTCTTTGGACTGGGGAGCGGTGTCTGCTCTGGCCTTGCAGGCCGGGGAAAATAGTGATGCAATCTCTTGGCGGGCCGCGCCCGGCATGGCGGCGGCCTGGTCTTGGCGGGCCGCGCCCGGCATGGCGGCGGCCTGGTCTTGGCGGGCCGCGCCCGGCATGGCGGCGGCCTGGATCAGTGTCGCTGTTGCAGGGGGCTCTGTGCAGGCTGGGCTGGACGTCGCTGCAGCAGTCTGGGCTTGGCGGGCCGCGCCTGGCGTGGCTGCGGCCTGGTTCAGCACCTCACTTGCGGCGCGGACGAGCGTTGCTGCGGCGGTGGGGTCTCGGCGGGCCGGGCCTAGCAGGGCGGCGGCCTGGGTCAGCGTCACACCTGCGGCGCGGATGAGGGTCGCGGTGGCAGCCGGTTCTTTGCGGGCCGGACTGGGCGTTGCTGCAGGGACCGGGTCGTGGTGGGCCGAGCAGGGCATCGTTGCGGCCGCTGGGGCTTGGAAGGCCGCACCTGGCGTGGCTGCGGCCTGCTTCAGCGTCGCCGCACCGGACGCCTCTTCGGGGACCGCGGGCGTGGCAGCAGGGGTCGGGGCACTTGCGCTGGCCGGGGCATCACTTGACTCACCCACCGGTGGCAGCATCGGGGTCTGCGTCGTCGCCGTCCTGTCTGGCACTCGGCGCGCGGCTCTCCTTTCATAGGCCCGAACCGCCGCGGTCATCTCCAGCATTTCCATTCGTTCTTCCCGGATCTGCTCCACAACCCGGGTCTCCAGTCGGTCGCAGAACTGGGCCAGCTCCCGATACCACCAGGCAGCGGAGCCCGGTTCTGGATTTCTGCGGTCAGACGCCATTTCTTCTGCGCCCTCTTCTGCACGACTCTCCAGCTGTGGACTCGCCGTTGCCTCTAATAGCAAGCTGTTCAGTTTCTGCTCTGCCTCTTTCAGCAGCTCCTCTCCCAGCAGCAGGCTTCTGGCTCCCTTTCTGTCCCGACGTCTCTGGACGCTTCCACTCTCATAGCTGGCAAGGTCAGAACTCTGCAGGGGATCTCTGGGTAGCCACACCTCTTCGTGGGCGGTAACTTCTTCCAGCGCGGGCTGCTGTTGTTTTTCAGCGCGCTTTTCATGGTGGCAATATGGCGGCGCTTCCAACTTTTCAAGCGGACCGCCCAGGCACATGGTCACCTGTCTGAACAGGTCTAGTCCTTATCCTGTTCGTGACGCCAGATGTGAAGCCCCACCAGTGATGATGCAGTGTCGGTGCATTACCTTCAGGGACTCCACTCGGCTGGATCTTGGTCACAGGTAGGAGATCTTCTTCTTGTCGTGACGCCACTCTCAGTATTGCGGCCAGTAGGGACCGCCACTGCAGGTTGAGGGTCGCCTGGGGCTGATGGTGTGTGCAGTTAGTTGGAATAGCCTCCTGAGAGTGAGGCAAGCCCCAGGGCCCTGTGTAGATGCGTAGTACCACAAGGCGCAGAATGACTCAATACAGGCAGAATGTCTTTCAGGGTTTTTACTCACAGTTGATGGCAGGGTGAGTAACCCGGGCGTAGCTGGGATGAACCAGGCGGGAACCAGGTGTCCTTCAGGCTGACTTGTGAGGGTGACTACTAACTCGCCTTCCTTAGCCCTTGGTGGTTTGGGGTAACCCCGACTTTGAGTCCCTATGGGGGTCACCCAGGGAAGATGCTGCAGCCTCTCTCCCCTTCGTTTGCCGTTTGCTTGTCGCCTGGGCCAGGCCACTCCAGCTGCTTGCCTCCTGTGACCTATGGGCCCTAACTGTGGCTACGTGGCTGCGGCTTTTGGTAGTGTTGTGGCGTGGGCTTTGAGAGCCCCACACCGGCAGGTTTAGCAAAAGAAAGTTGGATCTATCTCCGCTCCGGGATCTGCCGCCCGTTTGGGCCTGGTACTCTCTAGCAGTCTCCTTACTTCCCACTCCGTGCCCTCTCTTTAGCTGAAGATGGATTTCGGGTAGCACTCCTAGTTGACCGTTCTCCCCCGTCAGTAGCCACTGCGCGGGCGCTGTTAGACAGCAACAGCCCCACAGGTCTGCTCCTCACTGAGCCCTATGGAGTTCTGCTCTAACTGACTCACTGCCCCTCCTCTCCTGTTCTTGCCTACGCCACCTAGCAACCAGACTCTCTTACCACACCCCTTGAGAGGAGATGGAGGCTTTTGGCCCCCTCCACTATTCCAGTGAAGGTCAAGGCTTTTCCCCCTCCTGGGATCCCCAGGGGTCCTCTCATGGGTACATGTGTGAGACCTGATCACTATGCGCCTGTGTTCCACACCCCGGTCAGCCTTCTGGATTACCTGTGTTGTACTGTCCCCAGCATGGGTGCAGTACTCAGTGGTGCCTGACCAGGTCAGGGGCGCCACATCTATAGATACCTGCATTTCCCCATGGTTTGTTGCCGGTGATAGAGTTTACTCCGAAGCTGTCCAGATTGAAAGCAGTCGGCTTAAAAATCTCCTCTGGAAACATGTTGTTGTATGTTGTTGTCATTCTGCTAAAGCCATCTTGCGGATAAGTTGTCCATTTGCATTGCCTTGTTTGTTTTCCGTGTGTTCTTTAGGTCTTAGTGGGTTGACTAGTGCTCATCATGTCCGATTACTACCTAGGGCTTATTTCAGGGTCACCCACGGCCTAGGTATTCTGATTGGCATATGGGTGCAGAACCTATCTAGGGACATCAGGGGAGCCAAGGGCCAGCAGAAGTTTTTACCAGGAGTCACCATCTTCCCCTTCCCTAGACGCAGGGTTTCACTCTTTCTCCCCCCCCCCCACCTGTCATCGTTCGTCTGATATTCCCTCATACTAAGCGTGGCAAATAAACCATATTATTTGGGATGTTCATTATCCTTCTCAACAGCAACATGGTGGATACAAAGAGAAACTGATGCAAAAGCTAAGAGGTCAGAAAGTGCAGCCTTGAGGAACTGCACACTTTAACAAACTCTAATAGTTTACTCAGTGCAGTCAGCTCAACACAGTCCCCCCAGTATGACTGCAGATGTTGCTATTACTCCAGCGGTAATAATAGATGGACATAATCGTAGAGGTGAGAAATGTCTATAGTGATATATATTAATGTGTCTCTCCATAACCAGGATTACACAGTAGTTAAGAAGAACTCTAGTGAGCGCTGTCAGGCCCCTGTGTCGGAGAGATGGGAAAGACCCCCGAGCCCAATCACAGGACTTCCACTTCACCCCCCGATACATGAGGACATCAATGACCAGAAGATCCTAGAACTCACCTACAAGATGATTGAGCTGCTGACTGGAGAGGTGACACTGCTGGGAATGCTGGGACATTACACAGTAACACTATGAAGGGATCGGGGGATGACGGTATCATTGTATGTGTCAGGTTCCTATAAGGTGTCAGGATGTCACCATCTATTTCACCATGGAGGAGTGGGAGTATTTAGAAGAACACAAAGATCTGTACAAGGATGTCATGATGGAGGATCCTGTTATGATGGAGGTTCCTGAGCCCCTCACATCACCAGGTAATAGAGAGGCCTGAACACACATTTATTTTAGTAAAGCTAGGCTTCTCGAATATTATTTTTTTAATACTATATTTTAAACACCCATGTCTTACACTGACTCCAAAATACGACACACTGCGTCATGTATAAAAGTTTCCCTAGAAATTACTTTTGGAAACTAATTAACATCTGTGTGTTGTCTACAAAGCCTCTGACAGCTAAAGCCTTTTGTATGCTGAACAAAAATATAAAATATAAGACTTATTTTTGTTCCCACTTTAATGAGCTGAACTCCAAGATCTAAGAATTTTTATATATACACAAAAGACCTTTTTCTCTCAAATATTGTTCACAAATTTATCTAAATCTGTATTAGGCTACTTTCACACATTAGTTTTTTGCCGTCAGGCACAATCCGGTTTGTGCCTGATGCAACGGATCCATCGCAGATTGTGGTAAAACTGGTGCAACGGATCCGGTAAAAAATCGGATCCGATGTAGCAGTTTGTACCGAGAATCCAGATGTGGCCTCGGGTGACCTGAGTGACGTCACCGCTGACAGTGCGACTCACTTCAGTTGCTCCATGGACCTCACAGCAAGTGGTGGTGTTCCACAGCCGCTACTATCAGCTTCCGATGTAGCAGAGCTGAAAGCGTCGTAGGACCTCGTGTGGACTACGTCGGACCTGGAGGGGTATTTGAGGATTAATAAAGGGGTGACAGAGGGTGTTTTTTTGTCTTTTATTTGAAATAAAGGATTTTGCGGTGTTTGTGTTTATTTACTTTCACTACAGTTTAGTGATGGGGGTGTCTCATAGGCAACTGCCATCACTAAGCTAGGACTTAGTGGCAGCTATGTCCTGCCACTAACTCCTTATTACCCCGATTGCCACTGCATCAGAGCAATCTGGATGAGCCGGGTAGAGTTCCGGGACTGTCGCATCTAATGGATGCGGCATTTCCAGACTGCTGCTGGCTGATATTTTTAGACTGGGGGGCCCTCAGCCGAGTGGCTTTACCTTGGCTGGTATCAAAATCGGGGAGGGGGAGGGGGACCGCAAGTTGTCTTTTTTTAATTATTTCTTTTACTGCAAGATTTAGACTCACCCACTGGCGGCTGTGATTGGTTGCAGTGAGACAGCTGTCACTCAGCGTGGGAATTCGTCTGACTGCAGCCAATCATAGGCGCAGGTGGGCGGGGGGAAGCAGTGAATACGAGATGGAATAACGGGCATTTTCAGTGCAGGAAAAGCTGCGGAAGCAGTGTGACAGCTGTGCGGTGCCGCACAGTTGTCACACTGTGATCGGTGAGTACGAGAGAAGGGGTGAGAGGGAGAGATCGACCGAGAGAGAGCGACCGACATCGACAGAGAGAGAGAGACCGACAGATAGAGGGAAAGAGAGAGATTTTCTAACCAGAAAAAAATGTACACATCTGAGCATGCTCAGTTAAAAAACCGAATCAGTTGCAGGAATGGGGTTTTTTGCCACATTACGACGGATCTGCCCATCGACTTTCATTTTACAACAAGCCGCACGGCGCTGGATCTGGCGCAGTGCAGTCTTTTGCCGGTGACAAAAAAATCATTCCCTTTGCGTTCTTTCCGGCAGCTGGACACAGAAATTTCGCCGGATCCAGTGTATGCCAGATGAAACACGATGCTATGCGGCACAATCCAGTGCCATTACAAGTCTATGACGAAAAAATGGATCCAGCGGCAACAGACGCCGGATTCGATTTTTCCGCAAATCCCGGATTGTGCCTGACCGCAAAAACCGGATGTGTGAAAGAGGCCTTAGTGAGCAATTTTCGTTTTCTGAGATAATCCATCCATCTCACAAGTGTGGCACATCTGTGATTACACAGAATGAGTATTGCACTGGTGTGCTTTAGGTGGCCCACAATAAAAGGCCACTCTAAAATGTGCAGTTTTATAGTATTGTGACATCTGAAGGGATCAGAAAACCAGTCAGCATCTGGTGTGACCACCATTTGCCAGTGTCCATCTACCTTGTACAGTGAAAACCGAGATTTATCCATAAGAATAACATCTCTCCAACATGCCAGATGCCATTGAATGTGAACATTTGCCCATTTGAATTAGTTACGGTGAACTGCAGTCAGGTGGAGAGCCCAATGAGGATGACGAGCATGCTGTGGAGCTTCCCTGAGACAGTTTCTGACAGTTTGTGCAGACATTCTTTGATTATGCAAACTGATTGTTGCATCAGCTGTCCAGGTGGCTGGTCAGAGATGATCTTTAGGTGAAAATGCTGGATGTGAAGGTCCTGGGCTGGTGTGGATACATTTGTTCTGTGGTTGTGAGTAGAGATGAGCGAAGTTCAAGGTTGGGGTTCAGAAACTGACTTCTAAAAAAAAACCCAAGTTGGGATTCGACGTTTGAGTCAGTTACGAGTGCAAACCACTCAAGCGAGCAGCTCTGTTCTTGGGTATGATTGATGCTCAGCCCTGTGCGAGTCGTGTGCAGTGTTTGATCGACTCACACTGGGGATAAAATCAGCATTATCTGACATACTGTAGACACACAAATCAATAAAAAATTGAAAAACCAAGCACACCCTCACCCGGAAGGGATCTGCTTATGGCTGGCAGCATGTGGATGGAGCCACGAACTGCCCAATTACTGACTTCCATTGAGGTTCAAATCAAGTCAGGGTCACAAACCCAACCTTTTCTAAGTTTTGAAAGTGCCCTGCGAACCGAACTTCTATCGAACCTTCTGAGGCCAGTTGGATGTACTGCCAAATGTTCTGAAACGCCTTTGGAGACTGCTTATCGTAGAAGAATAAACATTAAATTCACGGCACCAGCTCTGGTGGACATTCCTGCAGTCAGCATGCCAATTGCATGCTCCCTCAAAACGTGTAACATCCGTGGAATTATGCATTGTGCTGTGTAATAAAACTGCACATTTTAGAATGGCTTTTTATTGTGGCCAGCCTAAGGCACACCTGTGTAATAATGATGCTCTCTTATCAGCATCTTGATATGTCACACTTGTGAGGTGGATGGATTATCTCGGCAATGAAGAAGAGATCATTAACACAGATTTAGACAAATTTGTGAACAATATTTGAGAGAAAAAGGGCCTTTTGTGCACATAGAAAAAGTCTTAGATCTTTGAGTGCAGCTCATGAAAAATAAGAGCAAAAACAAATGTCAAAAGTGTAATCATACATTTTTTAGTTCAGCATATATGAGATCCAGCTAAAGGTACATTCTAGTACAGCTCACTTTCGCATCACTTTCGCGAGGTGAACAGTGCTGATGACCTGAAAACTCACGCATGATCAGCAGATATCATGGACATGTCAACTCCTAATGAATAGAACATGTGCACAATACTTGCTTATTGGGTATATCTTGGCAGGTGTGGGGTCGTAACCCCCTTAAAGGAAATAACCCTTTTATTTATTTTTAATTTGGTTATAAAATATTTTTTTATTATTAAGTATATTTTTAAGTGTTCCTCCTGGTATATAAGATATACGATTTAACTGTAAAATGTCACAGTAATTGTTTGATGTAGGCAGGTGGGGCTTGTGCATGTATATTGAAGTACACTCCTTGTGGGCTGACCGAGAAAGAAGGACTATTCTTTTAACCTAGCCTTAAAGTTGGAGTATATAAAAATAATGGTTCATTCACAAAGGAAATACAGACTGTAACGTGAACCTATGAAGATGTTGGCTACAACACGAAAGTGAAAAACTGCTAGAGAACAGTCTGATGGCCTAACATCATGATCTACTGGCTCTAACATACAGTCAGGGCCAGAAATATTTGGACAGTGACACAAGTTTTG